>NW_023458709.1:58577-88540 GCF_013731165.1 Rhagoletis pomonella
ATTAGTTTTTAAATTTTAATCCTTATTTACATTTGCCAGCAGTGTAAACTTTGAGAGAAAAGTTCATTTGGCACGCAAGTCTTTTTCAGGTTTATAAAAAACACAAAAAAGAAAAAAACTGTATAATGGTGATTACGTTTCTTCCAAAAAATATTGCTTGTGTTTGCTGATACACTCAACACTATTAAAGGGCATGTTTTTCCCTTCTTGTCCTTGTCTAGCTCACGCATTTCATAATATTGTCTTTATTGTTTTAATAATATTGTTTTAAGCAACTATCTGACTTTCGGGGCAACCATCTACCCTGACATAGCTTCAAAGGGCAGAAAATGTGCCTTTTATTACCTTACAAGAGTGTGACATTTTAAGAAACGAACACAAAATTTCCTCACCCTTTGCCTTTAATTTAGAATCGAACACGAAAAGAGAAAAAGGCAATCAAAAGGTGACGAAATCACCATAAGGTTGGTCGAATGAATGGCCGTCCTAGTCACCAGTTCCGAGTCTATTCGATTTTTGAGTATGAGGCCTTAGGTTGGACAGAAAGGGGAGTATAGGGGACTCCAAATGGAGAAAATTAGCCTATGGTTACAGAAGATATGGAATAAATTAACTGACGAAGACCTGCCTGCCAAGTGAACTTTTCTCTCAAAAATTACACTGCTGGCAATGTAAATTAGGATTAAAATTTAAAAACTAATTAATACAACTAAAGTAAAATCTGTGGAAAATTAACAATAAAATACTTTGTTCGCAAAATCTATAAAGGACTCTTTTATTTCTCAAAAAAACCTGGGTAACAGTTATTCGTCGCCACGCTGTAAATATGTACATATGTACATACAATTATTAACTAACTTTCGCACATAATCTATTGACTACATTCCCACAATTTATGCCCAAAAATGCATGTGTTGTAAAGTGCACTCGAAGCGCTCGCTCGTCGCTCACTCGTCTTACCTAGCAAAGCGAGTATGCAGGCAACATACAACAGCCTCGCTCGTTTAATAGGAGCGCGATCAAACAAGCAGCGCTCGCTCGTTTTCCGAGCTAGCCAAACTTCTCGTGCCTCGCCTCATTGCTGCTGCGAGTACGAGCTGCGAGCGCCTCGTTGCCTGCGAGGCATTGAGTAGGAGTTTGCTCGCTCGCTCGCTCGAACTCCGAGTTTTTGCCCCCCGGGTTCTTGGTAGAGTTCAGGTACTTGGTATGGATATAGACGAAATCAATCGCATACTCTTGGAGAAAAATTGGAACTATTGGAAAAGGACGCGTGGCACCTCCCATACAAACCGAAATTTTTCATCTGCATATTTCTGGAAATTTTCATGGTAGAATACTGGCACTTGGTATGGAGATATATAAAATCATTCGCATGCTCAGAAAAATTGGAGCATATCTCTGGAAGAGTTCTTGGTAGAGTTCAGGAACTTGGTATAGATATATACGAAATCAATGGCATAATCTTGCAGAAAAGTTGGACGTGGCACCTCCCATGGTTAGGTTAGAATGGTGGCGGAAAACTATTACGCCCAAGTAGCAGCTAAGTGCCATTTTGATACCATATAACTCGAATGAGTATGCTAGAACCAGCCGGCGTGGTTGATGAAGTTGAGTATGTTGTGGAGACTTAAATTAGATAGCTCTCGTAACGATGTGATCTCATATGCTCCTAGCATGGTATTTCTGCTCCTCATTAGAGCTGGACATTTGCAAAGCAGGTGTTCTACTTTTTCCTGCTCGTTCTCATCTCTGCAGCTTCTACAGAAGTCGTTGTAGGCGATTCCCAGCCTTCTCGCGTGGGTACCAATCGGCCAATGCCCAGTAAGTGTCGAAACAAGCCTAGCAACGTCAGATCTGGGTATCCTTAGTAGATTGTGTGTTCTCTCAGGGCTGTACGCAGGCCACAATAGTTTGGATAAACGGCAGCCTGCCACAGTGCGTCATCTTTGATCCGATTTCCGGAGATTGTGGAGAAATATGTCTTTATATAAGGTTCCAATTGGGGGTGAGATCCGGTCCTCGATCGACACCAATATGGAACCCTCTCTGGCTAACTCGTCTACAGCCTCGTTTCCGGGAATGTTGCTATGACCTTGGACCCAAACTAAATCTAAATCGAGTTGACGACTTACTGTATTTAACAGTGTCCTACACTCCTTGATTAGTTTCGACCTTGTTGTAAAAGACGCTAAGGCCTTAATGGCCGCCTGGCTATCTGAGAAAATGGCTACTCGCTCGCCGTGACGCAATCCACTACGTTGTAAGAGACGGCAGCCTTCGGCTATGGCGAATACTTCTGCTTGGAAGACACTCGCGAAATCGGGCAGATGAATTGATCTTTTACTCCCAGTGACTCAGAGTAAATACCTGCTCCAACTCTGCGTTCCATTTTGGAGCCATCGGTGTACATATGATGTGTAGAGATATCAAGCTCCCCGTGCCAGTCGGCTCTCGACGGAAGAATGGCCCCGAAAGGCCTGTGTAACTCTACCTCAGGTCGAATGTAATCGGTTGCCAGCCTCAACTTAGGTGGCAAACGGGAAATTATACTGCTATGCCCGATCGTTCTTTCTTTCCATATACCTAGTTCTCTAAGTCTTATAGCCGATAGTGGTGCGGTGTGCCGTATGTGAAGGTCTATAGGAAATAGGTTTGTAATAACATTTAGGGCATCGGTAGGGCAAGTTCTCATTGCCCCTGTGGTCCCTATGCATGCAGCTCTCTGAACTCTGTCTAGTTTCACTTGATAATATTGGTTCTTTAAGGCTGTCCACCATACCAAAGAACCGGAGCATAAGATCGGACGTACAACCGCTGTGTACATCCAGAGTAAAACTTTTGGATTGAGACCCCATGTCTTCCCAAAAAGCCGCTTACAGGCGTAGTAGGCAATGCTCGCTTTCTTTACTCTCTCTTCAATATTTATTTTCCAACTTAGCTTAGGATCCAGTATGACTCCTAGATACTTCGCTTGTTTAGATAATCGCAGCCGTTGTCCATTTATCTTTGGTAATTCAAAGCTTGGGACCTTATTTCTTGTCGTAAAGAGCATTAATTTTGTTTTATCTGGGTTCACTCTAACACGGTGGGCAGGAAGCGAAGATAGGTTGCATAAAAATGTCGACAAAATCTGAAAGCAGGGTTGTATTTGTTGATATCTTAAGGTTAAGAATCCGCTTAAATTGAAATCCTAGCTGCTCCTGTTTTAAAGATATCCACATTTTATATACTCCTGATAGGATATACATATTTGCAAAAGAGGAAGGCGTACTTCTCGATAATTAGAGCATATTTATACGAAAAGAAATCTCATACAAATCTGTTCCCCTTTTTTAACTCACTAAAACGGATCAAATCAATGTGAAACATTTTCATTTTTTCCTACCGAAAGAATAATTGATCGAGATTTATTGGGCGCTACCGGTATACAACTTAGATAAAACACCACAATTACCTTTTTCTGTAGCGTGAACTTTCTCATTACAAACACTTTCAATATCGCAATATATGTATGTATGTATGTATACAATATTGTATGCTATATAATACGGTAGTAATTTTTTATTAAAGGTTTGTTGCTATAAGCAAGTAGCGCAGGCAAGTCGCACTGCGCTTGTGCAAGAAATAAAAATGCTCTAACTTAGGCCAACGGTACTCCTCATAATAAGTAAATAAATTCAAAGCTTGTATGAGATTTATTTTGGTATTTATGTACTCTTCTGTCAGGAAATAATGACTATTGTACATCCAGAACACAAATGCGATCATAAAGAAAATCGCATGAAAGTATGCGCTTTGTTGTGTAGGGCTGCCAGACGTCCCGGTTTTCCCGGACGGTTTTAGACTATTTGTCCTGGTCCAACCTTAAAATGTCCCGGGTTTCATTTAAGTGTCCCGGTTTTCGATTTGTTTGCACAAATTTTGCTTAAAAATGACTACGCTGAGAGAAAAAACGCGTTGTAATATTAAGAAAAATTTTATGAATTTACTGGGGCAAATAACGCATAGTAAAAATGAATATTTTTTATTTGATAATCGTTTTGAAATGTTCGTACTTAAAAACAATACTTTCATACCACGCACACGTGGTTTTGAATCAAACTGAACATTTGAATGCACATTTACATGTCTGGCTGTAGCTGAGTGCACGAAGATGCTTGCCACAATTTGATAATTTCCAGAGCGTTGAACCCTGACGACAGCATGGAATTTAAATAAATTTTTTTTTTAACTTAATTATGAAAAAGCATCCGTTAAGTGCAAAGCGCTTCATTTTAATATTGGCGTATTTCAATTGAATATTTCTATACTAAATACTAAAATTTGTATACTTAAATTATTACGAGTTGGGTTGGTGCTCTTTCATATGCGATTTTTTTTTTAAATGTAGCACGTTTTGCATAAGCAATAGTTGATGATTAATATAAGTATGTACCTAAATACGTTAAAATGACATGCACAGAGTTTTACAATTATAGCAAAAGCCAGAAGTTTTGAAACAAGCTCAGAGCAACGAAACAAATGACTGATATTTTAATGTTACCTTGTATTTTATTTTTTTTTTTTTCGTGAAACCTAGATTACTTATAAGTACCGTGCCGTACAAAATTATTGGCTCGGAATGCCGGAGGTCTGGCCCGCCAGAGTAAATGTTCGGCCTTTTCGTTTTTTTCAACGTCCAGGAATCCTACAGCAACAATCGTAGCTGACTCAAGCGATATAAATTTATCTCCGAATTCTATAGCAACAACCGCAGCTGACTCAAGCGATATATATTTATCTCCGACCGTATTCGTAACCTGCCACAGTGCGCCATCTTTGATCCGATTTCCGGAGATTGTGGAGAAATATGTCTTTATATAAGGTTCCAATTGGGGGTGAGATCCGGTCCTCGATCGACACCAACGTGGAACCCTCTCTGGCTAACTCGTCTGCAGCCTCGTTTCCGGGAATGTTGCTATGACCATGGACCCGAACTAAATCTAAATCGAGTTGACGACTTACTGTATTTAACAGTATCCTACACTCCTTGATTAGTTTCGACCTTGTTGTAAAAGACGCTAAGGCCTTACTGGCCGCCTGGCTATCTGAGAAAATGGCTACTCGCTCGCCGTGACGCAATCCGCTACGTTCTAAGAGACGGCAGCCTTCGGCTATAGCGAATACTTCTGCTTGGAAGACACTCGCGAAATCGGGCAGATGAATTGATCTTTTTACTCCCAGTGACTCAGAGTAAATACCAGCTCCAACTCTGCGTTCCATTTTGGAGCCATCGGTGTACATATGATGTGTCCAGGTAGAGATATCAAGCTCCCCGTCCTAGTCGGCTCTCGACGGAAGAATGGCCCCGAAAGGCCTGTGTAACTCTACCTCAGGTCGAATGTAATCGGTTGCCAGCCTCAACTTAGGTGGCAAACGGGAAATTATACTACTATACCCGATCGTTCTTTCTTTCCATCAGGGTACGAAAATAAACTATATTGTACGTTACTATTTCGTTTCGTTTATTACTTCAACAGTTCGGTACAATACGAAAACAAAACGGCTGAGTTCACTTTGGCGATAGTACACTACAGTAGTTTAGTAGTTACAGACGAAACAACAAACGAAATGAATCGTGCAGAGAAAAATATATATATGTATGTACACATATCCAATAACTAAACACAAAACAAATAGCTGCAATGAATAAAAAAATAAAAATGTTTTTTAATTGAATTGGATA
This sequence comes from Rhagoletis pomonella, assembly GCF_013731165.1. Classification (NCBI taxonomy): domain Eukaryota; kingdom Metazoa; phylum Arthropoda; class Insecta; order Diptera; family Tephritidae; genus Rhagoletis; species Rhagoletis pomonella. The sequence goes on from NW_023458709.1 coordinate 64,303, forward strand.
TGAAAATTTACAGAAAAAAATATTTTTCACGTAATTGAAACATTTGTGATATCACCCTATGGCACAATTATCACAAACGAAAAGCAAACGTTTCTAGTTGGGGAAAATGACAGTGAATCTTACAAATTGTTTCTGACTATGTACAAAACTGTACAAAACCACAAATGATATGATGATCGATGAGCAATTGGGAATTGTTTCGTACAGTTTATTTTCGTACTCTGCTTTCCATATACCTAGTTCTCTAAGTCTTATAGCCGATAGTGGTGCGGTGTGCCGTATGTGAAGGTCTATAGGAAATAGGTTTGTAATAACATTTAGGGCATCGGTAGGGCAAGTTCTCATGGCCCCTGTGGTCCCGATGCATGCAGCTCTCTGAACTCTGTCTAGTTTCACTTGATAATATTGGTTCTTTAAGGCTGTCCACCATACCAAAGAACCGGAGCATAAGATCGGACGTACAACCGCTGTGTACATCCAGAGTACAACTTTTGGATTGAGACCCCATGTCTTCCCAAAAAGCCGCTTCAGGCGTAGTAGGCAATGCTCGCTTTCTTTACTCTCTCTTCAATATTTATTTTCCAACTTAGCTTAGGATCCAGTATGACTCCCAGATACTTCGCTTGTTTAGATAATCGCAGCCTTTGTCCATTTATCTTTGGTAATTCAAAGCTTGGGACCTTATTTCTTGTCGTAAAGAGCATTAATTCTGTTTTCTCTGGGTTCACTCTAAGGCCACATTGCTCGGCCCACCGGCTAAGCTTTGCTAGAGTACCCTCCATGATGTTACTCAAAACAGATGGAAATAACCCGGTTATTAAAATCACTAAATCGTCAGCGTAGGCCACACTACCTTTACTCTTCCCTGGTTGAGCTTGAGTAGTACTGAGTTGAGCCATAAAATAGGGCAGATCACTCCCCCTTGAGGAGTGCCCCTACTAACGTTTGTTGTTAATGTATAGCTACCAAGTTCAGCTGAAATCGTTCTGCTGCGAAGCATCGCCATTAGCCACGCGCTAATAGACTCCTCGACGCCTAGCTCGTCAAGGGATTTTTGGATAGCTTCTACCCTAACATTGTTAAAGGCTCCTTATATGTCCAGGAAGGCTGCCAGAGTGAATTGCTTAAATTCGAGTGACCTCTCGACAGTTCTTACGACCGCATGGAGCGCCGTCTCCGTGGATCGTCCCCGCAAATATGCATGCTGCGCTTCAGACATGCCATTGCCGTAGAAAAACCCCTGGACGTGCGCGTCCAGAACCCTTTCGAACGTTTTGAGAACAAAGGAAGTTAAGATAATAGGTCGAAAATCTTTGGCGTGGACGTGCCCTCGCCTTCCAGGTTTTGGGATGAAAACCACTTTTACTCGCCTCCACGACAGAGGGACGTAGTTAAGGGTTATACATCCTTTGAAAATGAACAAAAGCCATGGCATAATAGCATCCTCCGCAGTTTGCAGCACATACATATGTACATGTGCATGCAAGCAAAACTAGTATAATTCAAACTGCAAAATCCATTATGAGCGTATACATACATATATGCTAAGCGTTGTTACAATTTCAAATGCACAATTTAAAGGTAGATATATTTAATAAAAAGTGTACTGTATAGACATGTATGTATATTAAATAATTGTTGTGGGACCCAGGGCCACAGGGTCCGGGGTCCTCGCACTCCCTCCTTCCCCCGGCAGCAAGACCTACGGTCACCTTCCCAATATTTTTGTGTATTTCGTTTTTATTTGTTTACTTGTCATCCTCGCATAGCTGTAATTTGGTGACGGGGTTGCTGACTATCCAAAAGGGAGTTTTGTAGTGTTGATTCGAACCGTGGTAGATGTCGGGTTGCCACTGCGGTATCACTCCTATTATTATTAATTAGTAGTATTAGTATTATTTTGTTATTATAAATATTAATATTTCTAGGTATTATTATTATTAGTATTTATAATGATTTTTATTATTATTGCTGTTGTTGTTATCATTAGTTTTAACATTATAATGATGACTATTTTTTCGACTTTTATAATTTTTTTCCGCTTCATGCCATCTGCTTCTTTTATTGTTTTTCTTTGAACTTAGCTTCCTCTTTCTTCTTCTTCTGCGTCTTATTTAGGTTTCTTCGGCTAATTTCTCCTCTTTCAGGATCTCCGCTGCCGTAGCAATCGCTTCCCTACTGGCAATTGCTGAGTTCACACATTTCAGTCACTGCTGAAATATACCTATTCGGCGCTGTGCGCCGAATAAAGCTCAGACGATGCCACGGGAGAATTTTCACCTGTCGCGTTGTTCTCATAAATTGGTTTGAGATCACTGACGTGCGATGTTCCCCTTTTCCCTTTGTGCACCTTGTCGAGTTCGACGATCACAGGCGAAATAAAATTTAGAACGCTATGTGGTCCACCGTATTTTGGTGCGACTTTAGCCGCGAAATTTTCGACGGCTTTAGACAAGAAGTGTTCGCGCACCAGAACTCTGTCTCCCACCACCGATTGCCACGATCTTCTTCGCAGATTGTAGTGTCTCGCATGCTCTTTCGTTGCCTTTGGTTGGTTTCGTCGCACTAAATTGAACACCCCTTTCATTGTCGCCACTTTTACTTGCGGTGTTGTGGTATCTTCGCCGGTTCCTAACGTATCTTCGTCATACAATACGTTCGGAAACCTTGGCTCTCGCCCTTGGACGAACAACGTGGGGCTGTAACCCGTAGCCTCGCACACGCTCGTGTTGAGGGCCAAAGTCATTTCTGCCAACAGATCATCTCAGCTCTTCTGGTCTTTGCCAGTGAACTGCGCTAGTAGTCGGTTGACGTTACGGTTAGCTCTTTCCGTCGGATTTTGCTGCGGTGTGTACGGAGCAGCGAGCTGGTGCCTTATTCCCATCTCCTCCAGGAATTGCTTAAATGTCGAGCTGGTAAATTGCGTTCCATTATCCGTGATCAGGATTTTCGGAATGCCGAATTTGCCGATAATCTGCTGTCTTACTGCTAGAATTACCTCCTCCGCTGTTGCCTTCCACATTGGTACAATCTCGACCCACCTCGAGAAACGATCTAACATCACCAGCGCCATGGTGTTTCCGTGTTAAGACCGCGGAAGAGGTCCCACGAAAACAGCACACACCGTCGCCCAGGGTTCTTCGGCTAGCTGCGTCAGCATCTTTCCGGCTGCTTGCTGCTGGCTTGGCTTGTAACGCTGGCACGTCTCACACTGTCACACGTACATACTTCCTCACGTCGCGGAACATGCCTGACCAATAGTACCGCGCTGTCGCCCGTGCTATCGTTTTACGGGTACCCATATGGCCTGCACTGGGAACATCGTGAATTTCGCCTTAACACCCTCTGCCTTTGCTCTGCCGGTACGCATAATTTCCATGGGAACAGGGAACGTTTCTGGGGACCTCTCCAGCTTCGCGACCTTTTCTTTCAGCCACTCGCACTCTACCTCTATTCCTCCCGAACCAAGTAATTTTTCCTGGGGTTGTCTTGACAGCGCGTCGGCTACCACATTCACCTTACCCTTGCGATACTGCACATAGAAGGAGTACTGTTGCAGTTGCAGCACCCACCTTGCAATCCGACCGGATGGACTCTCTATCTTACTCAGCCATTTGAGCGCTAAGTAGTCGGTGATGACGGTAAGCGTGTATCCTTCTAGGTAGGTCTCATCTTTTTGATCGCCCACAATATGGCCAGGCACTCTTTCTCCCCTGGTGAATAATTGAGTTCGGATTGATACTTCAACTGCTTTTTGAAAAACTCAAATTTTTCTGGGCTGATCCTCAGATTCGCCTGCCTAAGCCATCGGCCAAGGAGGCGAACTGGAGGGAATTTTGCGAATCCATCGAGGATACCAAGGAATCTGCGAGATTAAGCAAAATCCTTGCCAAAGGGCACTCACAGCCAACATATATAAAAAGGTCAGATGGTTTATGGACCGATCGGCTGGGGAGACGCTGGATATCCTTCTGAATACACATTTTCCAGGGTGTAAAATCGATGTAGTGGAAACCGATGCCCCAGACCATATACCAACCCTATCCTAGGACCTCTTAGAGGAGCTACTGGAGAGGGAAAAGATAAAATTTGCTATCTTCAGCTTCTCACCCTATAAATCACCGGGTATGGATGGAATACTACCAGTCATGCTTCAGAAAGCTTCTGAGATGGTCATTCCAGTCCTAGAAATAATTTTTAGAGGGTGCCTTATACTGAACCACGTTCCGTTAAGCTGGAGGAAGATTAAAGTAATTTTTATTCCTAAAGCGGGCAAACGGGGCCACGACAATGCTAAAGATTTCCGACCAATAAGCCTAATGTCCTTCGTGCTCAAGACGTTTGAGAGGCTGTTGGATCTGTATGTTGTGGACAAGACGTCCAATTTATCATGCTCTCAATATGCGTACTTGAAAGAGAAGTCAACGGAGACTGCCCTACATGAAGTGGTACGTACAATTGAGAGTTCGCTCTACTATAAACAATTTACAATGGCGTCCTTTATAGACATCGAGGGGGCCTTTAATAACGTCAGTGTAGATTCCATCCATGAGGCACTTATGGAAACAGGGATTGATCACTGTGTCCGGGCTTGGATAGTGTCTCTGCTAAGGAGCAGAGTAATACATGCCGAATTGGGGTATCAAAGCAGGGCCGTAGATGCAGTGAGAGGCACCCGAGAGGGAGGAGTGCTATCACCGTTACTTTGGCTCATGGTCTTAAACAAACTACTGGTAAAGCTGGACTCTCAGAGAATCAAAGCGGTGGATTACGCCGATGATTTAGCGATACTAGTATCGGGTCAGTTTCCTTCGGTCATAAGTGAAATTATGGAAAGGACTCTCTTAGCGTAAACCCGGAGAAAACTGACCTTATGCTTTTCACAAACCAAGGTTCCGAAGAACGGAATTGGATCTGTCAAAGAAGGTGAAATACCTTGGAGTTATTTTGGATCCCAAACTTAACTGGAAACCAAACATTGAGGAGCGTGCTAGGAAGGCCACGGTGGCTCTCTATGCAGCCAAGAGAATGTTGGGCAACAGATGGGGTTTGAAACCAAGAATTGTGCACTGGATGTACACAGCTATAGTCCGACCATTATCTCTTATGGGGCGCTGGTCTGGAGCCCTTACTAAGGATTACGTAGTTAAAAAGCTAGGCGGAATTCAAAGGTCAGCAGCTAGCGTAACAGGCGCAATGAGATCTTGTCCGAAGGACGTTTTGAACGTCCTTCTTGACTTATTACCTATAGATGTCTTCATCGAGAATTTAGCTGCTAACAGCGCCATCAGACTGCATGCCCTGGGGCTCTGGAAGGAAAGACCGTTCGGGCACGGTTCCATCCTAGACGCAATACCGTCTGAAATTAAAGCGCTGCCCACTGACTATATCCTGTCGAAGACCTGGGTTCACCATAAACACCGCACGAAATTCCCAAGCCGCAGTGACTGGAATCAGGAAGATTTCGGGTCCTTGCAGGGCTTAACTGTCTTTACGGATGGGTCAAAGATGGAATGGGGGGTTGGTGCTGGGGTCTTCATTGAGCAATATAACCTAAAATTATCCTTCCGCCTACCAGACTATGCAAGCGTTTTCCAGGCCGAAACGTTTGCTATTAAGGAGGCAGTAAAGTACATCAAAGACAATGTACCCGCGAGAACGCAAGTGAACATCCTCTCGGATAGCCAAGCGGCTATTCAGGCACTTTCTTCTAACTGTGTTAGATCTCAGCTAGTGGATGAATGTAGGAGAGAGCTGACCTATATTTCTGACCAATACGAAATTAACCTAATATGGGTCCCGGGACATAGGAGCATTTACGGAAATGAGGCAGCGGACGAACTAGCAAGGAGCGGCTCCGCACTGGATGAGTCCCGCGCGGTGGACATGGGCGCCTCTCTCAGGGAGATTAAGACAAAAATTACCGAAATTTATCATTCGAAGGCCAGGCAGAGGTAGAACTGCACAGGATCCTACAGAATTGCCCGGCAGTTCTGGGTGTCCTACGACCCACTCAAAACCAAAGCTCTCTTAGGAATGAGCAAAACAAAGGCCTACAAACTTACTGCAGTGTGCACAGGTTGGGGTACATGCCGAAAGGATAGGACTGCCCTTCAATAGGTTCTGCCGCAGCTGCGATGACCCGGGCTCAAAAGAGATAGTCGAACACTTGCTGTGCGAGTGTCCAGCCCTCGCAAGGATGAGGCTTAAGACACTCGGCAAACCATTCCTGCATAATATTTCAGAGTGCAGCTGCCTCTCTCTGTATGACGTACTGAAATTTATTAAAGCCGCCAAATGGCTGTAGGTTGCACGAGTTGTGGAATCAAAATGGCAAACTTGCTAATTGCTTGTCATCTGAGTGACAATCCACTTAAACCAACCAACCAACCAAGCCATCGGAAGACCTCCGAAAGATGTTGGACGTGCTCTTGCAGGGTTGCGCTGATGACAATGATGTCATCCAGGTAGGCAAGCCCTATATCTGGACCGATAACTTAGTCTAGCGCACGCCGGAACGTCGCGGGGGCGGAGTGTAGCTCAAACGGCATTACTCGCCATTGAAAAAGGCCACGCCCTGGCACTGTAAAAGCAGTGTACTGTTTGCTCTGCTCATACATTAGGATTTGCCAGTATCCTATTTTCAGGTCTAGGCTGCTAATATAACACGCGCTTTTTAGTCGGTCAACGATATGTTGGATCTTCGTAGGGGGTACGCGTCGGGCACTGAACGCTCGTTCAGCTGTCAGTAGTCGACGCAGAGTCTCCACTTGCAGGTCTTATTCTTCGCCAAAACTATAGAGGCACTGTGCGGGCTGTGTGAGGGTTCAATACACCCTTTCTCGATAAGGTCGTCGATCTCCGTGTTGATGATTTCCTGCATCTTCGGGTTCTTCGGGCAATACCTCTGCTTGATCTTCCGGTCATCCTTCATGACGACCCGTTGAGCGGCGATATTTGAAACTCCAACATCTCAAATTTGCGTACTTCTGACTTTAATAACTTCCTCACTTCGTCGGTTGTCGCGGCTTCTGTATGCATGGGGCTTGATTTGGGTTCATCGCATTTACCTGACCTCTCCGCACCACCCTCGCGTTTCGCCGTGAACGTTTCGACTTCTTGTACGCAGCTCTCTTTTCGGAGTGTCACGTGTAAGTCTCCGCAACATAATCGGACGCCCGCTTTTGCCAGGTAATCTGTTCCAAGGACCACGTCATCCATCAAACCAGGCAGTATTAAAAGACCGCGTTCATGCACCTGATTCGCCAGCTCTACTCCTGCCGTTATAGCCTTCAGCACCGTTTTGGATCTCCCATCACCCATTACCACAAGCGTGTTCACTTGCCTAACCTCTCCCACACCCAGTTTCTTAAACACGGCTTCACTCAAGAAATTTGTTGTCGCGCCTGTATCAACTGCAGCTACTATGTTGACCTCACCTACTTTGATCGCCGCCATAATTCGGTCAGCCGTCAGCCTTAGAACACTCTTTAGTTTGGGCGAGACTGTTCTACCTGACGCCCACTCCTCGTCGCAAATGGTACCTCGACCCGTTTCTCGATGCACTACGGCATCGGGTCGGGACATTGCATCGACCACAGGTCCAACAAAACTCTCTCCGTGAAGCTCTTTACTCCCTCGCAAAATGGCCATCTTCTCCGCAATGTCTACACGCAGCCCACGGATTAACGTACTCCGACTGCGGTTCAGCTTGCGCATGTGCTGATATCTCTCCGCGACCCGCGGAGTTGTTCACGCTGCGGCTATCTGTGGCTCTCACCGGGGGGATATTTTCCATGTCTTCCTCCAAACTCACTAGCTCTTCTAGAGTGGTCAATTCGGAACGTTTGACATACCATTGCAACTCGCTTCTAGAGTTCCTGTAGCAACGGGTTAGCTTCTGCTCTGGGCGTGTCGCATCAGATTCTGAAGGGCCAACACATAGTGTCTGAACTTCTCGTTCTGTTGTTGAACGCGACGCACTATGGGTCTACAGCGGCCAAAAGTAGTAAAAACGGATTAGCGAATTCTGAAAAAGTAATTACGCAGATGCATAGCAAAATATTCAGCTAACTCAAACCAAAAATAATTTTTGATGAGAATGAATATTTGCAATCATGACACGAGCTTAAAGCAGGAGGAAGGCGAAAAAATAAATTTGTAAGAAAAAATTTTGATTTTGTCGCAAGTAATTTGAATTAATTTTTCCACTTGTGCGGATATATAAAACGCCAATCTGATTGATGAGCAGTTTTTTAAATATATCTGTGGTCAAACATTGCTTTAAATTTATATAAATCTTTTGAAATATATTAAACAGTTTACCTTGAAATTCTACATAATTTTGTGAGTGTAGAATTTTTCGAGTTCTTACTTTAAAAAGGGATATTTAAAAAGAACCTAGGAAGCGAGCTAAATTTTACTTAGGACAAGTAAACATAAAATATACGTGTCATATCTCAAATTGTTCCAGCCGCGAGAAACTGCTTTTATTCTTCCTTTTATAGACCCACCTCCTGTAAAACTTATAAAATTTTTTTTTGGAGAGCTGAAAGGAAAGACATAACATGTACATAAAATGAATAATATGCAATATAAAGTGGAAATTAAAGAAAGTGTAGATATTAATGACTCGCCAATCTATTAATCACAATCAACATTCAGCCAAAAATGGATGCTTCTCTGGACGAGATCCGCTTTCGATGGCAAGAGTCCTGCTTGCCTTAGCTAAGCTTTTGTTGTATAAATGTAGGTAAAATTGAAAGTTTCAGTGCACATAGTTTAGTATGCAGATATTGTAAATGTTTTCGTTTTGTCATTTTAAAATGAAGAAATAGGAACTTCTTTAGAAATAAAATAAATGTGTCTGTTAATTTTCTCCAAAATTCATAAAATTTAGTCCTAGGAGCCAAAAAAGTTGTGTAGGAGGTGGACGCCGTAATAAGAAATTCTTTACTATCTTTCAAGTTGGAAAATTTTGGCTTAAACGAGCAGGGCACACCGAATTTCATCAAAAATGATTTTTTTTTGTAATTTGTGCCTGTTATTCTAGAATTACTGGATGATTATGTAAACCGATTTTGACGATCTTTCAGATTTAAGCTTTTCTCGTTAAAACCAGCATATGCTCTGAATTTCATCAAAATCGGATAACATTTACTATTTCCGTCCACAAGAGCTGTGGTAGCGCGTTGAATTTTACCATTTTCCACATTTCTTCATTCCTAAGTGCCAGCGCATATACGAAATTTCAGCGAATTTCTAGTACGGTTACTACTTTTGGCCGCAGCTGATATGGGGACGTCCCACTGTGCGACGCCGGAGCTCATCGTCTAAGGTTTCGTGGTATCGAGAGTTTAAGAATAACCTTAGAAAGTCTCTTTTGAAGTCCTCCCATGTCGCCAATTCCGGTTATTACTGCGGAACAGTGTCAACGCCTTCTCTTTCAGCAGTTCTGGCATTGCTCGCGGTAACAAGTCGCGATTCACCTCGTATTCTTCTGTCAATTCTTCCACACGCTCGATGAAGCTGAGAGGGTCTCGGCCGCCGTCGTACTTGAAACCCCACTTACGGACTCGGTCCATGAAGGTTGCAAGCGATATCGTAGGATACATTTCGTACGGCTGTGGTGTCTCAAACGCGTCAACGGGCATTGGTGACTGCATGACAATGGCTCCCTGGTTCCGCTTGGTGTTGTAACAGTCAGCGCAGGCTTTGAGTGTTTCGATTCTAACTCTTCGAACCGGGTCTGGTAGTCTTCATTGTTACCCTCTTCCTGTATAAATGAAGAGAAGCCTCTTCGCAGCTCTTCGACGGTCCCGATCTGTTCGAGGCCAAACTCTGCAGCTCCTCTCGGTTGAGGTAATGTACACACTTTCCATTCACTATTGTGTTTTTCTTCTGCTTCACACTTTTTTTTTCACTGGACCGCCTACTAGTAGTTCTTCTGGTGGTCACTGCACTTTTGTGTCCCTCTCACTTCAGCCCCTTTTGTTCTTGTATTGTTCTTTAAGTTTGGGTCTTTCAGGTAGTCACTGAACCCTGTGTCTCTATCACTTGTGTTCTTTTTTCACTTCACTTTTCACGTCACTCTCCTTTATGTTGATTTTTTTTTCTTTTAGAGTCCCAGCTCGGGCGCCATTTGTAACGGAGTTTCCTGAGTGTTGGGCGTAGCTCTCGGTTGTCCAGGGTTCTGTAAAGAGTAAATATTCTATATCCTCAAGAAATTAGAACACACCCGCTTCAAGTTTATAGCTTCTTTATTTGCTATACTCTCGCTATATCTACCCTCTAAAGCACAGAGGATAAAACCCTACAGCTAGCACAAGTCTCAGTGGTTAAGCTCACTTCGAATATAGAAGAATATTCTCGGAGGTAAGTCCCCTCTTTAAGTACCCGTGTGACCCACGTTGCGACGCGTGCCACGTATAACTAGCTAATGAACGTTGCTTGATACCGCTGCTCCTTTTATACCATTTCTGCTCGCCGGCAGACAGGTATCCTTATTACAATTGTTCGTTCTTTATGCATTGTAGGTATTCCATATACTGTACATACAAAGTAATAATTCAAAATACATATATATGTACACACACGATTAAGAGAAATTGAGATTGCGCCCATCGCGGCACCGCTAATCCGCTCTTTGATTTTTGATTGAGGAAACCCAAATAACGATTTCACTTGGTACGGTTTAGTTGTTTGCCCAATGATTTTGGGCTATTGTGTTCAAATGGGTGACCTGGTCCCGATTCACACACTTATAGTCAAGGGTCTACACTTTAATGTAAACCCTAATTTTGTAATTTGCGGTCACTATTACACTATTTATAAATTCGGTCTTTGCGATGTTTTCAGCTTGCTAGTTGAAGATAAACTGTTTTATTCATTTCAGACACAACGTTCATTTTCCTTTACATTTTGCTCTTAATGCTAATACGGTGTTTACACCTCTTGTTTATTTATAATACTAATACGGCGTTTACAAGTCTTGGTTATTCATAAGGGCTATACTCCACAACTCCCCACACAAGCTTTTGTAAACGTCGCAATATACACAAAAATATTATTTTGATAATATATTTACAATATATTACCACATTGAGACTACATGAAACATTAAAAAAAAGAATATTATAATATAGGTAGTAGTGATAACGAATCTTTAAAATAGGTGCTAATAAGAATGCTAATAAAGGATTATCTTACTCCCTATAGTTAACACGTTGCAACTTGCGTAAATTTCTATCGTTTTTCATTTCTGTCGGAACATTTGTCTCTCCATCCACACTCCCTTGCTCAGTAAGTAATTGCTGATTGACTTTTTTAAGCAGGTTAACTACTTTAGTTTGCGAATCTGACACATGTATTTGCTGGGCGCTAGTGCTACCATCTTCGTCAATAATTCGCTCATTAGTGGCTGATACACCGCGGATCATTTGATCAACGTGTCTTTTTATAATTTTTTTATTTCGGGTTAATGCACAATGATAAGAGCATGGTCCGACGCGCCCCGTCACGGTAGCTTGCTGCCACCCTGATTTATTTGGATTTGTATAATCTCTCACGAAAACATTTTCTCCACTTTTAAAATTAACTTCTCTCTTACCCCGGTGGTTTCCTACCTGTGCTTGTTGGCTTTCGGAAATCTTTCCCTTTACTATCGGTGGTCTGAGTAAGCTCAGGTGGTTCCGGAGCTCTTTTCCCAACAACAACTTAGCCGGCGATTCACCTGTAGAGCAGTGTTTAGTGCACCGGTAGTCGAATAAAAACGTATCTAACACCGTGTCTAAATCACCTAAGCTACCACTTCTCAAATTCGCACAAATTGATTTTTTAAATGTCCTAACGAAATTTTCGGCTTGCCCATTTGTAGCTGGGTGCCCGGGCGCTGTTAACCGGTGTCTAATGTTATTAGCCAACAGAAACTGTTGGAACTCCGATGACGTAAATTGACGACCATTGTCAGTAACAATAGTAGTAACTAACCCAAATCTACTAAGTACCTCGCGAAGCTTTTGTATCGTAAAAGTCGAAGTTATATTTTTAGTTTTAAAACCTCAGCCCATTTAGAATATGCATCGATCATTATTAAAAAATAATAGTTGTTCACGGGCCCTGCAAAATCTAAATGAAGCCGGGACCAAGGCGTCTCTGGAACAGCCCAAGGTATTAGTGTACTTTTTTCGGGACTTGATTGAGCATGTCTACACGGCACGCAATTTGACACTTGTTGTTCAATGCAGTGGTCCAACTTAGGCCACCAAACGAATGAGCGAGCCAACCCCTTGGTCTTGACGATGCCAAAATGCGACCGGTGTAGCTCCCCTAAGACCCTACTTCGAAGTTTTGACGGAATGACTACCCGATAGCCCCATAAAATACAATTATATTCCACCCACAATTCATCCTTCTTATCGCGAAACGGAATAAAGTCCTCACCTTTTAACAACCCCACCGTACCCTCATGGATAGCTTCTTTCACTCTAGACAAAATTAGGTCGTTCCTTGTTGCTTTTGCGATATTTCTGAAATTTAAGCTTAGGTGGTTGTTGCTTTCTATGAAGTTAACATAGTCAAAACCGCCATCTTCCTCTTCCGCGTTTTGCTGTGGGAGCCAAGAAATAAAATCTTCGGAATTAGAAACACCCTTTATATATTTAATAGAGTAATTAAACCCTGACAAGATGACTGCCCAGCGCTGCATCCGAGCCGCCGCCATCACTGGTAAACCCTTGTTCTCCCCAAAAATTGTTAGAAGTGGTTTATGGTCAGTTTGGAGCGTAAAATGATTACCTAAAAGATAGTGCTTTAGCTTTGTCACGCAAAATACAATTGCTAACGCCTCTTTTTGAATCGTGCTGTAATTCCTTTCGACTTTCGTGAGTGCACGTGAAATAAATGCGATAGGCTTTTGTACCCCATTCTCGAAAGAATGTGATAAAATACCACCCACTGCGGAATTTGACGCGTCTGTCGTCAAAACTATGGAGTTTTCGGGATTGAAATGCGTAAGCACACATTCAGATGTAATGTCTTGTTTTAAGAGCTCGTAAGCCTCTTGACAGACCCTCGTCCACTTAAAGGGAACATCTTTTCTTAGCAATTCGTATAGCGGAGCCATTTTGTGTGCAAATTTAGGGATGAATTTCGAAAAATAATTCACCATTCCAACAAAAGCTCTTACCTCGGATACGTTCTGTGGCACCGGTGCATCTACCACAGACTTGACCCGATCTTTATTTTTGGTGAGACCATTGCGATCTATATTAAATCCTAAATACGTAATTTTGTCTTGAAAAAAATTACATTTACTTGCGTTTAAACGCAGTCCAACTGCTCGTAGCTTGGTTAGAACCGTTTCTATAGTTTTGACGTGATCGCTAAAATCGGAACCGGTAATAACGATATCGTCTAAATAGTTCACGACATTTGGAATACCTCTCAATATGTTCTCAATAGTTTTTTGAAATATGGCTGCGGCTGGTTTCACGCCAAAAGGCAATCTGGTCATCTTAAAAATACCAACGTGAGTACTCCACGCGCATAGCATTTGCGATGCTTCATCCAGCACCAGCTGGTTATACGCGTTGGAGAGATCTAGCTTCGAAAACAATTGACCTTGCATAGACGCAAACAACTCGTCAATGCGCGGCAATGGGTACCTCACGTCGCTTAAATATTTATTGATGGTCGATTTATAATCGCCACAAATGCGCAAATCACCGTTTGGTTTGACAACTGGAACCAAGGGTGTGCCCCAATCCGAGTTATCGACCTGCACTAAGACTCCCTTGTTGACTAAGTCAGTAATTTGCTTTTCAATTTTATCTCGCCAAGCTTGTGGAACGGGGCGCGGTTTGCAAAAAATTGGCTTCACTTCCTCCACAAGACTCAACTTTACCTTGTTTACAGTATACGCGCCCAATCCTTCTTCAAAAACTTCACTATACTTAGTTTTAATATGCTCGACTATGTCTTGGTGTTCTAAAAGGGAATTGATTTGCGAAAGCCCCAAGCCGCATATTTTCATAAAATCCCGCCCTAAAATGGGTGGGCCACACGAGTTGCTGACCACCAGACGCAAGACATGCGACTGATCCCGCGTCTTAACCATTGCCATAAACTCACCCGCTACATCGATTTGGCTGCCATTGTACGCGCTGAGGTTTTCGCTACACGCTTTTAACTCGTTTTGGTGAAAGTACTTGTCGTAAATAACTTTCGGTATCAGCGAGCAGGCTGCACCAGTATCTAACACGAAACTAAGCGGCACGTTGTCGACTTCTACAGCGAGTGTGAATGGAGAAGACGCCTGTCCTTTAGCAATGCTGTAAATAGACAGGTCAGAAACAAATTTAAAACTGTTTGTCTCTCTAATGCAAATGTTATCTTCATTAAGTTTTGATACTTCCACTAAATTTACATGTCTTTTACTGCAGATACTCGCCAAATGCCCCACGCTGCCGCACTTATGACACGTGCTGTTCTTAAATTTGCACTTCTCGCTTGTGTGCGACTTCCAACCGCAATGGCTGCATTTCTTCTTCGCCTTCTTTTGATTGTTGTTGCGGTTTTCGGGTACTGCGGCCATGTTCGCATTGCTCTTGTTGAAGCTCTTTTGGTTTCGCCGCGATACGAAATTTACTTCACTCTCGTTGCGCTGCACGTGCATTTTGGTTTCTGCCACCATAGCTTTCCGCAAAGCTTGCTCTAAGGTTAGGTTCTCTTCCTCCTCGCACAACTTTTCAAAAATTTTGCCCTCGAAACCGTTTACAAATTTGTTAAGAACAAATGCGTTTAGCTGACCTCCAAACTTGCAATCTTGCAATCTTAACGCGCGCAAACCAGGCAGCTACATTTTCGCCCGCTGCTTTCTTAGCGTCGAAAAACGTTTGCCTTTCGCGAAAGACTATAGTTGGCTGCGAATAATGACGCTCCAATAGACTGCATAAGCTACTATATTCCTTCGTGGCTGGTAACACTGGATCGCATAAATCTCGCAATAGACCATATGCTTCTAAGCCCACTGCCTTCAGTAACACCGACGATTTAATCTTATCGTCTTCGCAGGCAGTTTCAATAAAATGGGAATCCAGTAATTCCTTCCAATTGCGCCAACTGTCTACTCCCGGCCGAAATTCCCTTATGCCGGTTGTCGTTGTCAAGGCTGCCATTATGCTATCATTAGTGTACCGCAGACTAAGATTCGAATTATCTGCGCCTCCGGTTTCAGTCATAATTTTGCCTTTCTATAGCCTTACATACATATGTAGCTTGGACTTTGCAAATCAACGCTTTTCTAGGGTAAAACCCAAGAAAAAACTGCGCTTGACTATAACGGGAAACCAGCGTTATTCTTGCTTGCTGTTGTTTCTCCTCGTCGCCACTGCGATGTTTTCAGCTTGCTAGTTGAAGATAAACTGTTTTATTCATTTCAGACACAACGTTCATTTTCCTTTACATTTTGCTCTTAATGCTAATACGGTGTTTTCACCTCTTGTTTATTTATAATACTAATACGGCGTTTACAAGTCTTGGTTATTCATAAGGGCTATACTCCACAGTCTTAAAAATGCACTTTTTTGTGAATTTTGGAGTGAGTTCTACGAAAATATACTGTGGATGGTGTAGCCGGAGTTATATGCACAATAAATGTTGAATACCTTTCCCAATAGAAAGGTGTTCTGCACAAAAATACTTTTTATCGAGTTTACATTTCCGGTGTCAAAATGCTAATTTTAGACCATTTCCAATGGTTCTCCAAGGTATGTGGAAGGTTTCGAGGGATTAGGTGTGACTTTTTACAAAGTGTGAACTGTGCTCTTTCTAGTTGGTTAGATACTAGGACCTATTCCCCTCCCCCTCCGCGCAATACCCCAAAAACAGTGGACAAATAACTAAACATTTCCCAGCTGCTTTAATGAGTTTATCAACCATTAAAACTACTTAGTCAAATTAAAACGCAAAGTCTTAAAATGTGTAAAATTCGTAAGTTTACGGGGGTATTACGGGAACATTACGCTTTTACAAATGTGTAAATAGGTGCGTAAAGTGACAGTTTAACAGGTTGAAAAGGGTTTTGTGTATACATTTTTGTTTCGTAGTATTTTTCATCACAGCCCGTCAGCTCGAATGAAAGCTAAAATATAATTATAAATGCCAGAATTAGCAGAAAACCCATGTTAATACAGTTATGGCCGTTTTCTGAAGTAACCTTTAACCCTTCGGAGGGCGCGCCGCGACAAATTAGCCGCAAAAATTTTAATTTGTGGTTTTCAAATACTAATTGTAGTAGCCGGCTACTGCCATATAGTGACTTTGTAAATTTTGAGATGCAGCATGGTTCACAGTTAGCTGTTACTTGTTGTGTTATATCGTTCAGTTGATATTAATATTTGAAAGTTGGTGTCTCATATAAGCGGCTGAAATGCCGCGTCGCGCCCTTCCGTGTACCAAAAACATTTTAATGTAACTCGCAACATTTTTTTTAAGATAGTTGGAAAAGTGAGTTTGTGATAAGGGCCTAAATCATGTGTCATGTGTAATTTGAAATTCATACTTTTCGTATACTTTGTGTACACATTGTAACTATTTTGATATTCATTTTCTTATGTTTAAGAGAAAAAAGGATGTTTTTAAATGATGTATTTTATAACGAATTACCGTCGTTCCTTGTCAAATTTAATTTTGAGATAAACCGGTTTCGGCGTTGTGCCATCTTCAGTGTCAGTTTTCGTTCTTTCGGAAACAACAATAACAAAACAGGAGATGTTTTTAAGCTCATATAGAAGCGAACCAGCTACGCAACAGAAATTGAAACCAGGAATATGTACCAGGAATATGTACCAGGAATAATAAGGCAAACATTTGTTGTATTAATTGTAACAAAAATGTTTGCAGAAAACATTGCAAGCATATTTCACAATGTGTACAATGTACCAACAACACTGTTGATGATGACACATACAAATTTAAAAAATAAATGCTTATAATATGTTGCAGTATAAACACAAATTATTCAAAATCAACATAAACAAAAAAAATGCAGTCAACCTTTGAGATACACCTTGCGGCTAAATTGCCGCGGCGTGTAACTTACAATTACAGTTCTTTTACGAGGCTCGTAAATTTACGAGGCTTACGAGGCTTCTACGAGTTTATGGGAAGACCCCTACTGAGTGATGAAAGGTAGATAAGCAAAAGAGACAGAACGCTCTTTTATGGATACGTAATATTTTCAGTGGCATTGGAGCGTGAGGTAAATATAGAGGCGAAGAAACTGTGTTATATTAGAGATAAATTTAGTTGAACAGCGCCCTTTCTTTTTTTTTTACTCACAAAAGAGGAAATCAAAATTGATTGCCCTTGAATTGAGTTGTATTGAGGAGGAAGATGGAAGCGCTATTCCTCAGGGAGGAATTTTTGCGATTTCTGTCTTAAAATACTCTATTCAAAAATATTAAATGAGGTTTTAAAAAAGGAAATTAAAGCCAAATATAGAGGTTATCCGATTCATATGCCGGCCTAACTAAAACATTTTTTTCCAACCCGTGGAGCAAAACAAAAAAAAAAAACAAATTCGCAAAATTATTTTTTCGCGTTATTTCAGGATTATATAAGAACCATGGCTCCTAGAAATTTTTAGAAAATAAATGTGAAAATTAGAACGTTAAAATGCTTTAAATGGGCGTTTTCTCAAGTAGGTTTAAAAATTTATCTGCCCTTTAAAACCCATTTTTTCTGAGAAAATGTGTTTAAAGGGCCAGTAAATTTTTAAACCTACATGAGAAAACGGCACTTGAAAATCTCAATACGACCATTTTCCACCGAAATATAGCCTGTCCGACGTCAACATCACCGATGCAGCCCCCACCGAAGATGAAATGTGTACAGATTAATCTTCAGCACTCAATATGTGCGACAGATAATCTGTCAATCCTTCTCGGAGAGGGAAGCATCGACGTCAGCCTAATCCAGGAGCCGTGGGTCAGAGGTGATCAGATCCATGGACTTAACAGCAGTAAACATAACCTCTTTTATAGTGGTAACACAGGTAAACCGAGAGCATGTATTCTAATCAAAAAAGGTATTAATGCATTTCTCTGTCCAAATTACAGCACAGCAGACTTAACCGTGGAGAAAGTGGAGAGGGAAGGGCACCAAAATATCGAACTGGAATAATTTATCACCCAAAATCAGAGGGAACAAATTCTGATAGAATGCGACGCAAATGCGAGATACACTATCTGGGGGAGTTCCACGATAAACAGCACACTTTATATTAAATACTAACCTGAGTATATGCAATAAAGGAGAGAATCCGACCTTTATATTTCCCAGCTCCGAAAGATTTGCGGGATGGGAAGAGGTACTGGACTTAACCCTAGCAACATATGGTATTGTCTGGTATGACTGGAGAGTATCCAGTGAAACATCCATGTCGGATCATTGTTAGATACTCTTCAGCATTCGCGGAGAGCCCACTACCTCTTCCCTATTTCGGAATCCGAGAAGAACAATATGACCAAAATTTATCAGGCTAACGTCAGGTAACCTAGACTGTAGTAAATCAAAGGAGATTACAACTGCTGTAGAACTAGACAACACAGTAGATAAGCTGGAAAAACTCTAGCCATAGCTTTTAAAAAATCCACACCAGTAAGCGTCCTTAAGAAAAAATTCCCTCCATGGTGGACGGGGGAGCTTAGGGAGCACAGGTCAAATCTCAGAAAAATCTTTAACGAGAACTACAGAACAAAACTGTGGCAGCCATACAAAGATGAATTAAGGCAGTACAAAAAATTAGTAAAGAAAGCTAAAGAGGACTCTTGGGAGTCCTATTGCACATCCATAGAGAACTGTAGCGATTCCGCCAGACTAAGCAAAGTTTTATCCAAGGAACACACCAACCCCAACCTTATTAAGGGAGAGGACGGTGCATGAACCAGGACAGCGGCGGAATCACTAGAGACTCTCATAAATACAAGATATTTTTAGTTGTCAAATCAAGACTGGCTTTATTTGAATATTCATATTCTAATCTACCTATGCTACCTCTTAATTCTATTTCTTATTTTCTAATTTCTTAAAGCTAAATTGTTGACGCTGCATTTGTATTCACATTTAGTCACGTACATGCATTCGTTCCCACGTTTGTACATTTGCTGCTGCTGCTATTGTTGCTGGTGTCAAGTGGCACATTCCACTACTTATGTTAACTACCCTCCCCCTCAAATGTGGTTGGCCTCAGCCACAATTACTTCCAAGCGGGCTCTAATATCTTCTCTGCTTTTGGCAATGTTCATCGTTGACAAACTATGTTGAGGCTGGTCAGTGTCAGTTTTTATTTTGATAATTCTGGGCTTTAACTTCATATACAATATTACTATTATGATTGCAGTGAGTATTGCAATTACGCCATACCACATCCATTTGCTATTTTCAAGAACGACTTTTATCTCTTCCATTCGCTCGTTATTTCGAATATGCAGTTTATGAAGGAATGGCAATGATAGGTGTTTTTGTTGACTTGTCTCATTTAAAATAGTTTTCTTAGGAGCTAGGAGCTCAAAAATATCGATCTGATGATTTGCTTTGAATTTCTCTCCATTTATCGTAAGAGATTTTTCAAATGTAATTAACAGGGTTCCATTAGCTCTAATCAGTTCTCCATTTTCTCGATGTCTAGCCTACTGCTGGGTGCGATGATTAATCCGTCTCTAATTACTTCAATCTCTTCTAAGTGGTCCGCCGCCGTAATGGGACAATTTGCTGTATGGTTGTTTAGAAGTTGTAAAAGGCAAACATCTTGCATATTAATACTACAATTGTAATATCCTACAGTTTTTCTGCAATTTTCTAATAGATATTGGTTTCCCTTACAATTAGCAGTTAAATTATTCTTTAAATATAACATTTTGTTATTTTGAGCCACAGGGCTTATTTGATATAATTTGCAAATTTTTGTTATTTGAGGAAAGTTTACAAGATAAATCAGTGCATCGTTTTGGTAATAAATTTTTACATCTGAAATTTTAATAATATCGGACATGGGAACAAGTGTGTTTTCCTTAAATTCTATCAAACTGATTTCTTCTGTATTTAAAATTAGTGGGTTTACAATATTATATTTTGCTAAGGCTACACCATACAACATGTTTTGTAAATTATCAATAACTATTCTATTTCTTCGTGCCATGAGTAGAGTGACCACTTCATAATCAATTGCATTTCTAGTATTGATAATGTTAATTATGTCTGTTATTTCATCAATTTTTTCTTGAATTTCTTTGTTTATTTCTATTTGTCTATTTCCAGCCCTTATAATTTCATTTTCGGTAGCTGTCAAAATTTGTAAGTCTTGATGGTCGGGGACTCCAGCCACAAATTTAAGAGCAGACCCCAGGAAATCGATGGCACGTCGAGTTCTACCGGGTCTCCTGAGCATGCGAACTAAGTCGTCCATCTCGTCCAGGTCCTGTTGTAGTAGTTCTTTTTGTTTTTCATTTTTAAGAGCTGCTATTATATTTATGTTGTCCACAAATCCTTCTTCTATGACTGTAAAGTTTATAGTGCGTTTCAAATAAATGAAATTCTGAAAAATTACGGTTTCGCCTGATGGTATCGGAATAAATAGAGCTGTTGAGTAATCCACGATTCTCGCTGCCACTAACGGCACAAGGACAACCCTGCAAGTAAATGTTCATTTTATATTATTTTTGTGAACTTGCTTGCCATCTATTACTACCGCAGTCTCTAGATCCGCCTGAATAGCCTTTTCATTATAAAGTTTTGAAAATTTATTTCCTATTCTCCTATTACTTTTTACATAGACCATTTCACCTGGTTTAAATTCTCTTGGTTTTGTTTCTCTATTATGGTAACTTAAGTCCTTTTCCTGTTTCATTTTTAAACGATTCCTAATTTCTTTTTTAACTTCTTCAGTTGAATTGTATAATAGTTCTTTTGGCTTATATTTGGTAACTGAATGAATTGAGCTATTGTATTTGTGGGTTGCTAACAGAATCAATTCAACTACGTCAGTAGCATCTCCCTTTATGCATCTTGCAATTTCGGCCAGAGTAGAATGAAAGCGATCCACTTGGCCATTACTTCGACTGTGAAGTGCTGGAACAGTAAACATAGAAATATTGAATTGATTTTGTAGAAGACTCTGGACAGTTTTTGATGTGAAAGCTCCTTCATTATCCGTGATAATCAGTTTAGTGTCGTAAAATTGCGAGATAATTTCAATAAGTGGATTTTTTACGTCTATTGTATTGCGAGACGCAATATTCTTTACCACAGCGAATTTTGAAAATTTATCTATGCATGTAATAAAATATTTCCCTCCTGTGTAATATATATCTATGTGAAGAATCTCTCCTGGTGCTTTAGGGATAGGCGTTACTCCTATAGGGTGCAGTATCGGTCTGCGTTTGTATTTATTTTCCCTGCAAATTTTGCAATTTTCGGCAAATGTTTTAACCATTTTTTTCATGTCTGGGAAATAATACTCGGCCAATATTTGTTTACAATTTTCATTGCTTGCCCTATGTGCTTTATTGTGCTCGTTGGCAATTATTTCTAACTGGTCATTTTTATTGAAAGTATCCTGCACGAATTTGCTAGTTTACCTCATTTTTACTCCTGGAAATGCGTTTACCAGATCGTTTTGAATCATTCCTAAAGTTTCTAAACTGCAATGAATGCCATTCACAACTGCCGCGTTTAATGTGTCTTTCAAAGTGCATATCAAATTTGGGATGGATGAAAACTGCACCATGTGTCTGATTTGTTTTTGAAATAATGCTTTCAATTGCTTACGATCCGAGTTAAGTGAATGTTGAATGAAGATTTGGTTCTTAAAGCAGTTTATAGGATTTGGTACAGAGGGAATAATATTTGTGGATGACTGTTCGCTATGAACAGTAGTTGCGTGTATATGTTGAAGTGACAGCGCGTCAGCAACTTTGTTTTCTAATCCTGGCTTATAATAGAATTTCGGAGAATATTGTTCAATAAAACTCCTCCATCTTTTAAGTTTTGTATTTGGGTTTTTTTCAGACGTCGCGAAAATTAACGGCTGATGGTCCGTATAAATATGAATATTCGGAGCCCCATATAAATAGTTTCTTAGGCTTTACAAAGCCCAAACTATTGCTAGCATTTCTCGCTCATT
The DNA here is from genome assembly GCF_013731165.1 of Rhagoletis pomonella. NCBI lineage: Eukaryota > Metazoa > Arthropoda > Insecta > Diptera > Tephritidae > Rhagoletis > Rhagoletis pomonella. Next base: position 86,486 of record NW_023458709.1, read on the forward strand.
TGTTGCATAGTTTTGTTCGGTTTTACTTAAAGTTCATGAAACCATCGTTATTGGCCGTCCCTTTTGCGATAAAACGGCTCCGATTGCATCAGCAGATGCACCCGTTGTTAACTCAAAGGGTTTCCTAAAATCGGGATATAAAAGTAACACGCCTTCTGAGGCTAATATAGATTTAATTCTATTAAATGCACCTATCGCTTCAGCGTTTAGCTGAAGTTTTATATACTTAGACTTTCTGGCTGATACGTGCCCGTTTTCGCCACTAAGATATCTTGTTAGAGGTTTGGCAATTGCCGCATAACCTTTTACAAATCTCCTGTAATACCCCGCCAGTCCTAGAAAAGACCTCAGGAAGAGATTTTGGTATTTCATAGTTAACTATATCTTTAATTTTGTTAGGACATGTCTTAATTCCATCACTGGATACCCTAAAGCCTAGAAATTCTACTTCGGTGTCAAAAAATTTTGACTTTTCAGGTGCTACTCGCATATTTGCTTGCAAGAGTTTTATCAGTATTCTCTTTACATCCGTTGTATGATCTTCTGTTGACTTGGAAAATATTATTACGTCATCTATGTACACATGACAACACTTTCCTATTTCCTCTCGCAGCACGTCATCTATCGCTCTTTGAAATATGCTTGGTCCATTTTTCAGGCCAAACGGCAATCTTTGAAACTCATACTTGCCGTTATTGACTTAAAATGCAGTCTTTTCCCTGTCAGATTCCTCTAACAATATATGGTGAAATCCTGCTTTCAAGTCAACTGTAGTATAATATTTGGCTTGCCCCAACTTAGATAAGATCATCGAAATGTCAGGTATTGGGTAACGATCGGCCACCGTTTTTTCATTCAACTTTCGATAATCAAAAACTAATCTGTATTTCAGAGCCTCATCCTTCTTTTCACTCTTCTTTGAAACCACCAATACTGGAGCATATAGGGAGATCGCGACGGCTGAATTATACCGTCTCTCAATAATTTTTTAATTTCTTCATTGACAAATGGTACAGCGGCCATATTATATGGCCGTGGCTTTGAGTATACCGGCCCTTTATCAAGAGTCCGTATAGTAGCTTTAATGTTTGTGTTAAAGGTAAGTTTCTGATCGGGCTGTGCAAATACTTGCATTGCTTCTCTAATTATATCCTCAAACTTACTCTTGATTCTTGTAGGGACGCATTCTAGATTTATATCGATATTATTCACCTATTAACATTCATAAAGTTCTATCGGTTCAGTACCTTCTTTAAATATTAGAAGAGACTGTCTTGTATCGATAGTTGATTCTATTTGCGTGAGAAAGTAATACCCTATAATAGCATCAAAAGTTTTTAATGCTGGGAGTATGAAAAAATCAGAAATCTTACCAAATAATTGTATTTTACATTTTTCTGTGATTTTGTTAAATCCATTTACAGTTCTAGCTAAGAACGCGTTATCTGTTTTTTGATATTTTTTAAGTCGGAACGTTTTTTTTTGTAATTTTTTGCAGTGCCAGTATCAAGAAGTATATTTAACGTTTCACCGTTGTTTAGTTTCTTCCTGACATATGGCAATGCCGAATTTACCCTAAAAAATTAATCTCATCAGCATATTCAGGATTGTCGGATGGATCTTCGTGTTGTTGCTGCACCACATTTATGCGTTGTACTTTTGCGGGTGACTGCCTGTCTGATTCCCGCTGCCTCTTTGTTGTGTAACTAGGAGACTTCGCTAATTGTGTCCTGTTGGACGGGACCTGTGTTTGTGGTGCAGAATTGAAGCGGTATTTAGAAGAAGTTGAGTCTATGTCCATAGGAGTTGGTTTGTTATGTTCACCACTATTTGGAACATACTTTTCACGCATATCTTTTCTATATTGCGGATTTGTGCGCACTTGAACCGTTCTAGCTTTTTCCTGTTCTGCATCAAAAACTCTAGCGAATTCATACCTTTTCTGATTCGCCTCCAACTCCTGTGCCTTAGCTAAAGCTGAAGGCAAGTCCTCGCAACCTATCGAAAACAGAATATCACACCACGGTTTTCTTAAACCAGAAATAAATACGCGCA
>NW_023458709.1:88550-114865 GCF_013731165.1 Rhagoletis pomonella
AGCACCAAATTCGCTGACCCTACTATTTTATTCCGCATGATAGCTATCGCCTGAAAATGGCGTTCAGTCCCTTCGTATCGCCTAATAAGCTTATTGCCGTGTGAGCGGCTTGACGCCATGAAACATATTTAGCCTGTTCACCAGAAAATTCAGGCAGCGATTTGATAATGTCCAATGATATTGGACACACTGCGTCTGGGTTATTCACCTCAATAGGTTGGTAGGCAACGATTTTGGGGGCCTTTAGTTGCAATGTATTTACTAGTCCCGTCAACTCGTCTACTTTTTCCCTTAACGCACTAGTTGCCTGTTCATGCGATTGCATCATTGATGCCATCCTACTCATTACGGCCGTGCATGCCGTTTCTACAGCCATTTGTACTGTTGCTGCGATTTGTTCAGTCATTTTGTTAACAGCTGTTTTTTTCACTTTTCACTACACCACTAGGATACCTTAAATCCAAAATAAATTGATATAACTCACTTAACTTATACTGCAATTTTAATTGTAGAAGCAGTGTTTTACTTGTTCACAATGTTTTCTTAAATATAATGCACTGACTTACACTAAAATGAAATACATTGGATAGATTACTGCCGCTTGCTTCCAAAATTATCCCGTGGGTATTTCCTGAATCACCGGCTGCTGCTTATACCCTTTTCTCTGTAAGGATTTTATGTCCTGTGGGTATTTGTGGATTTCCCGTGTGGGCGCCAGATATTTTTGGTTGTCAAATCAAGACTGGCTTTATTTGAATATTCATATTCTAATCTACCTATGCTACCTCTTAATTCTATTTCTTATTTTCTAATTTCTTAAAGCTAAATTGTTGACGCTGCATTTGTATTCACATTTAGTCACGTACGTGCATTCGTTCCCACGTTTGTACATTTGCTGCTGCTGCTATTGTTGCTGGTGTCAAGTGGCACATTCCACTACATATGTTAACTTACACACTTTCCCGGCTGCGATCAGAGGCCAAAAACATGGCCTCATACAAATCGTCAGCAACTCTCAAAAGAGTTACTCGACTCAATCGTAGACAAGGAAAAAATTAAGTTCGCTATAAATAAATTCTCCCAATACAAATCCCCTGGCCCAGATGGCATCATTCCGATAATGCTCCAGAAATTACAGGAGCCTATGGTATCCTGGCTGGAAAGAGTACACAGCCAGTATCAGCTTGACATACATTCCGAAGAGCTGGAAAAGAGTCGAAGTTGTCTGCATTCCCAGACCGGGAAGAAGAAATCACGAAAAAGCAAAAGACTTGCGACCAATAAGTCTTACATCTTTCCTGTTAAAGATACTGGAAAGACTTTTAGACGTACATAGTAGGCTTTTTCTGGGAAATTCCAAACTTTTCAAAGCTCAACATGCATACATTAAGGGCAGGTCAACTGAAACTGCCCTTCATGAAGTCGTGAGCAGTGATGCCAGACATTCCCTGTTAAAAATCCCACGAAAATGTGGAAAAAATCCCTCAATTACCCACATCTTGAAAACTAGTCCCACAAAATTCCCAACGAATTTAAACATATACATGTTTCAGTAGTAAAGAAGCGTCAAAAGAAAATCCCTTATTTATATGAAATGTCCCTTTTTTTCCCTTTTAATAATTTTGTATGCAAAATATCCCTCAAATAGGGAAATTACCCACAATCTGGCATTACTGGTCGTGAGCACCATAGAAAAATCACTCCATTGCAAGCAGTACACTTTGGAGGCATTCCTCGACATAGAGGGGGCCTTCAATAATATATCAGTCGAAGCTATTGTTCGATCTCTTGTGAAGATGGGAATATCTGACCACATATGCGAGTGGATCGAACAAATGCTCAGAAACAGAATCATAATTTCAACCCCCAAGGGGGAGTTCTGTCTCCGCTACTATGGGTGGTGGTACTGAACGACATTCTACTGGATCTCAACAAAGGTGGAGTAAAAGTAGTAGCATATGCAGATGATGTAGTGGTGGCGGTATCAGGTCTCTTCCCCTCAACGATTAGTGAAACCCTAGAGGGAGCTTTGCTCCGGCTAAACACCTGGACTACAAAAAGTGGACTGGGTGTCAACCCTAGCAAGACATAACTGATGCTGTTCACCAATAAAACAAAAATACCACAATTCAGGCTTCCCTCCCTTAATGGAACGTCTCTCACATTGTCCTCCGAGGCTAAATACTTGGGTGTCGTATTAGATACCAAGCTCAGCTGGAAGACAAATATAGAGAGGCGGATTGAGAGAGCCCACACAGCTTATTATACATGTAAAAGAATATTCAGTAGGAACTGGGGATTGAAGCCAAACCTTGTCCTCTGGATGTACACGGCTATCATACGACCAATACTAACGTATGCGGCGTTAGTTTGGTGGCCAGCACTAGATAAACAATACAACGTCAGGAAATTAGGCAGTATACAAAGAGCAGCTTGTGCTTGTGTCGTGTCCATCTGACGCGCTTAATGTAATCCTGCATCAACTACCGGTAGAACTCCATATCCGCGAAACTGCTGCGTCTGCGGCAGTCAGACTCAAAGATTCAGGCTGCTGGAGGGCGCTGCAGCACGGCCATAGTGCTATTCTTGACAAGCTTATCGAATCAGGGAAACAATCAGATTATATACCTCCTACGACAGATTTCACGAAAAGCTTTTAAGGTGAAGTTTCTTTCAAGACGGGATTGGAGTAGGGGCAGGATAGTCGAGGAGAATTCCACTGAAATCTATACTGACGGGTCCAAAATGGACTGCGGTGTGGGTGCGGGGGTGTTTTCTGAAACGCTGAATGTCTCTCTCTCGTTTCGATCTTCCAAGCGGAAGTACTGGGCATCGAAAGGGCCTGTAAAGCACTAGAGAGGAACTGCGTAGGTGTATTTTTTCAGATAGCCAAGCGGCACTTCTGGCACTTGCCTCACCAGTAACAAAATCCAAAACAGTAAGAGATTGCAAATGTGCGTTAAGCTCGCGACCGAGTTAATAGACATCACTCTCATCTGGGTTCCCGGCCATAGGAACATACACGGAAATGAGAGGGCTGACGAGTTGGCTAAGGCCGGCGCATCTTTGGATGAATCCGAAGGAGAAACTATAAATTGTCTACTCGGACTCATCGAAAGGGGACTGCATCTGCAATTCACACGTATGGCTGATACACGTTGGAACAACCTTCAAACCTGCAAACCTACGAGGTACATATGGCCGCACTATGACAAGCCAAAGACAGAAGAACTTCTTAAGAGGTCGAGGAAAGATATAGTCAAATTAATAGCCATGATAACGGGACATTGGCCCATTGGTGAACATGCAGCTAGAATTCCGTATAACCCTCGGTGCCGTAGCTGTAATCTTGTGGGATGTAAGGAAACGGTCCTTCACTATCTTTGCGAGTGCTCAGCATTGGCACAAATAAGGCAGATCACATTCGGGAGTTTTTCCATCCAAAATCTTGGGGAAATTTCCAAATTCACCATTACTAACCTAAATAGATTCATCGGAAAATCCAAATGGTTTGACGAACCCAACGAATCATGAAAGCAGATAAAATCGGGGGTCCCAGAGAAAGCGTATCAAAATGGTCCTTTCAGCACTGATTGGGTCCTGGGAACATACCCAGGCGACGCTTCTACCAACCAACCAATAGCCAATATCACCGAAAAATTTGGATTTTCCTTCTCCCTTATATCATGTTCTGACCGACATCGAAAATAAGTTTTCGTTACTAAAACTGGTTTTTGACCTAAAACTTGTGTTTTCGTCCATGTAAAATCTGTCAAACGAAAACCAGTTTTCGCTAAAAACTACTTGAAAACTCACGTTCCACTCATTCCAATCGGTGTGTGCACTAGTTTGTTTCGATTATTTATCGAAGTGGAAGTCATATTTTATCATCTTTAATATGCCAGTTCGAATTTATTGTTAATTGGCTGGCCGAATTAAAATGTTAATAAAAGGAAAATGTTGTTAATGAAAAGAAAATGACAGAGAAGTATTTTGGGTTTGTTTTTTTCATAGCAAAACTGTAAACAAAGACTGGAAGTAATGTCAACGAAAACACTAATAGCCGGTGTGAACAGCCCTCAGTCCACAATCCCAAAACTCGTTTTCAAATTATTTTCGTTGTCGGTCAGAACATGGTATTAATTGTTTTGAGTAGTGTAATAGCTGCCTAAGTACATTGGTAGGTAAAAGCATAAACAGACCGCAGCGTTGATCTGGATCAACTCGGGAATTAGCTGCAGTTCATCCGGATTAAGTCCGAGTTAATCCGGATCAAGCCAACATTTTTATTTTTTACTATCGAACCCAGATAAATGTTCAAGGACCCGCACTTACAACTAGTGAACCCCCATATTTTTTCACGCCAACGTTGACCACCGTCGAGTCTCCCGTGGACCCCTGCGGGTCCACCTGGACCACTTTGGGAATCACCGGTATATTTAAGGTAACCAGATGTACTGCTTTTTAGAGTAAACGTACTCCCTTTTATTGCAATGTACTCCTTTTTTATACCCGAGCGCACTTGTGCACAAGGGTATATTAACTTTGTTCACATAACGATTGTTTGTAACAGCCAAACCGAATCGAGATAGATATAGACATATACATAAATGCTCGGAATGAAGAGAGAAGTCGATTAAGCCATGTCTGTCTGTCCGTCCGTCTGTCCGTCCGTGTACACGATAACTCGAGCAAAAATTGAGATATCTCAACGAAATTTGGTATGTAGGTTTCCATTTATCCGAGGTAGGTTGGTATTGAAAATATGCGAAATCGGACTGTAACCACGCCCACTTTCCATATAACGGTAATTTTCAGAAATACGAAAACTTCGATATTTTAGTAACTCCTGAGATTATTCACTCAAAATTGATATTTACAATATATTTTAGACGAAAAATAATAATTTTATAAATTTTTGGAAAATGGGCGTAGCCACGCCCACTTATGGTTACACGTGTATAGCTGGGTGAGCGCTGCACCAATTTCTTCCTAACTTGATACAGTTGTTGGCCTTGGTACAGCGTACCTAATGGCAGAAAATTTTTAAAATCGGACAACAACCACGCCCACATCCCATATAACGGTAATTTAGAGAAATACAAAATCTTCGATAAATCAGTAAATATTAAAGCTAGTTTATTTAAAAATTGAAGATTGGAACAATTCTTTACCAAGAGTTCTACCCATTTGTACCAAACTCGGTATGGTTATTGTACCTGCCACAGAAAAGCAAACCGTTGAAAATTATTGAAATCGGACTAAAATTACGGCCGCTTTTCATATAACGGTAAATTTCAAAAATGCTTGAAACTTCAATATTTCAAAATTTAGGGACGCTAATTTACTCAAAATTGATACACCCCGGCTTACCATGTACCGGTAGCTTTCGCAAAGGTGAAAATCATATATTTAGTACTTGCGCCCGAACTTAGACTTTCTTACTTGTTAAATTTGTACTTCTTTTGAACTGCTTTTTCCAGATATACAGATTAATAAGATTAGATAAAATTAAATTAGATAAAATTAACTGTCGGACAGGTTTTGTTTGAATAATAAAGGGCTCCTTTATAGATTTTGCGAAAAAAGTATTTTATTGTTAATTCTCCAAAGATTTTACTTAAATTTTATTAATTAGTTTTTAAATTTTTACCTTTATTTGCGTTTACCGGCGGTAAGTACTTTGAGAGAAAAGCGCAAGCGGCACACAAGTCTTCGTTAGTTACTTTATTACATATCTTCTGTAACCATAGGCTAATTTCCTCCATTTCGAGTCCTTTATACTCCCCTTTTGTCCAACATAAGGCCTCATACTCAGCAATCGAATCGACTCGGAACTGGTGACTAGGAGGCAATTCATTCTACCAACCCTACAGTTTTTTATACAAAGTCTAGTCAAAAATACACCTGAAAAAGACATGTAATTATGTATCTCGCAAAGTTTAGACTGCTGGGAAATGCAAATAAGGATTACAATTTTAAAATTAATTAAAAAACTCAAGTGCGACAGTTATTAGAGGGATTCTCGAAGTCTTACACGTAGCACGGATTGTATGAAATGCAAAAATACTATTGCAAATTTGCAAGAGTACGAAACCCCCCATTGCAAAATGAAAGCATGCGTAGGTAGGAAGCAGCGAAATTGTGTATCAACTACAATAACAAGATACAGAAAAAAAATTAAGTGAGCGAAATGAGAGGGATGGGAGAAATATGTAGCAATCCCAACAATAAAACAACTAGCACAGGGTCGCATTTATCTTGCTATGCTTTTTTGTAAAATATATACATGGGTTCCGACGTTGCATATTTTGCAGCGATAGGAAATGTTGTTTCCCATGTATTTTGTTGTTGTGTGTTTGCAAGTTATGCAATCTGTGCTGCGTGCGACGGCTTTGCAAGATTTCGAGAATACCCCTATTATTTTACGCCCTGTACTTTGCCATTCATATTCTGACGATTATTACTTAAGGTGTTCTTACACGATATGTATTTGCATCTGTAAATGTGACTTTTTCAATACATATGTAATTGCGTATGGCTGTCAAATTCACACTTATTTATTTAACTATTTAAAAATACGTTCTTTGAAAACGAAATAAACTAAACTCAGATGATTCTATCTGTTTGTCAGATGAACGTGCATCTGATTTGTACAGAAACAAATCTAATTTGCCTTTATACGATTTCTTGACATTTCCATATGTAAAAAGTGGCATATACACATGCAAATACATATCGTGTAAGAACACCTTTAGTAAAGTTAAGTCTGATAGCAAAAAGGTGTAATCATGGTCGTAGCCAGGTAGGTTAAGAGCGCTCGGGTACAAAAATCAGAAAAATATCAAATTAGTTCTAAGGCTTACAGGCATATCATCAATTCCGCATGAAGTCCTTTAATGACATGGAGGAAACGGTTATAAGGATTTGCGGTTTGGAGACATCCACTTCACCCATCCGAGGGGCACAAGCTTTTGGTGCAGGGAGCACCAGGAGTGTCAGTGAGAGCAATGCTGTTTCTCCGCCTGTAACTCCAGTGTCACCAGGGGAAACGACTGCACCATGTACTCTGTGCCGAAAGATGTACCCAGCACATCTCGCATAATTAATGCTGGTAGTAGAGAAGAAACGTCTGCGCGAGCTCTTCTACAAAAACAAATGAAAATTCAGCAGCAATATTATAAAGAGTCCATGGAGTTTGCCATAAGAGTGGAGCGTAAAATTGGCGGCATCGCCACAAGCCTTAAAGTTCTAAGCAAAGCAAATGAATCTTTTGCTAGAACTCAAATGGAAATGTTGGAGGAAACGCGTCGTTATAACAGAGGTATGAAAGAATTGAAGCGAGGGGAGATCGTCCGAATATTTATGCTAGATCGACCAAATAATTAAAATACTTGAAGTCGGTGATATTTATTTATTTAATTATTTTTTTGTGCACCTTTATATATGTACGCAGATGTTATGCAAAGCACAGCCTTTTGTGGTGAATAATACATCTGCCGCGCTCCAAATATACAGCGAAAACGGTTTTTAAGGAATCCCATCGATCTTTCAACGATTTTTCTGGCTTTTGCGTGCCCTTTGTTGGAAAGGGTTTCAGGACTACCTTCTCCTAGTTAACGGAATGGTATCATAAGCCACGGTTGTAGTGGATAACCTATGTTAACGCGCGAGGGTTAAATTATTAAGTCAAAAATTATCTATCACTTGTGCTTGCAGGGTGGTTGTATTTGCTAAACGTCACGTTTTCTTTTAGATGCGCTCTTGCACGTTTTACGAACCTTATTTTTACTTTGATCATTGACGGAGAAGGCAGCATAACCACCCAAGCGCAAGCACAAGTGTAAGAATCACATGCAAATTTAATTTGGTATTTCTCCTCATGTGATTTCAATTGTTTAGATTTTAGCATCCATTTATTTTGATTCATTGCGAAACATATTGTTTGAATAAACGCTTAAAGAACGTGCTCGCAAAATCGCGTTTTTCTTCTCCAATCAACATACTAAAATTCTTTTGCGTATAACCAAAAATTATACAAACAACCAACATGAGCAGCGAGGAAAACACGATACCCGATGCATATGCCGCACTATCATCCAGCGCATCTCCTCCAGTTCAGGAACTCGCGACCATCGAAGCACCTTCACAAACTTGGACAACTGCGCTAATTGATATGGAATCTCGATTTGTCGGTGGTACATGCGGGAAAAAGGATATATTTTCAGCTGCTATAGTATTATGTACCACTCATATAGGGGAGCATTCACAGACGGCACCTTTAGCCAGCACAACCGTCGCTTCCTGTACATCCGCAGGTGCAGTCTTATCAGATTTGCAGACTCATTTGAATTTAGGAGCCCCAATTTTGTCACCGCCCACACGTGTTCAGTTCCTAACCTCAAAATACGACAAAATGCCGTACATTTGGCAAGCGCCTTTGATGACATGTACATGGTAACAGAACCTCAACGATGAATACATACCCCTCCACGGCGCTGTACAACGCACATAGGCGGCCAAAAACCAATTTGACAAAATTTTGGAGAAAACTTAAAAAACTAGTCAATTGCGATAGAGAACATTCCAGATATCATTTCCCAGTCCGACTCACTTTTCTAACTTGCACAGCGAACGCTCACCGTTGACCGGAAACAGAATGGCTGACTTCCAAACCGTACCAATATAATGTTTGGATACTGTTCTACTGCGGTATTTTAACTGTTTGCATATGCAGAGTAGCGAAACATTGCAACCATATACATTGCATATTTGGAATATTTAATAAAACAATGATCACCATTTCGGAATTTTGCATTTTTAAAAAAACCAATGGTAACTAATAACAAACGAAGCATCAACTTTGTTTCTGATGCGCTGATTGCGCTAGCGATGCGTTTCGATAACTTTTCGGATGCGTTTTGGAAAAGTATACATTGTCAACCAATTGTAGTTCAGCCTTATGGAACATTAAACTTTGTACGTATGCAATGCAATTGACGTTTTGGAAGTCAGCCAATATTCTAACGTTACTTATAAAGAAATTTTCGCTCTCCAGAAATATCGTGACGGTTTTAAATTAATATTTGGATTTCTGCATTATATTCTTAAAAAGTAGTGATGGATCCGCATATAGAAGGTAATATGCATTTAAGGGTAATTTTTTTTAATCATATTATTAAGCAAAAGTTCAATTTAAATGTAACGAAAATAGCGGGTTTCAATGAGTAGTTTTTTGTTAATTTTTGTGAATATTAAGGAATTTGTTGTATCCCCGGGAGAGATCGCGTTATTATTCTTTGTTCAATTGAAAGCTTAGAAATTTGGCTAATGTAGTGTGAAAAGAGTGCCCACAGAAAATGGCAGATAAGTGGTATTTCTTAACTTAAAAAATGTATTAAGGAAAAATCTAAAAACGCAACTAGTATATAGTAACACTACTTTAGATCTATTTTAACACTAAAATTAAACTTTTTAGATGAATTTGAGGCCGCTGAACTATAACATGAATCCATTTAATTTTACAAATAAATAGTTTTCGAGATATTTACAAAAGTCATGTTTTCTAGGACCTTTCGGTCCTGTTGCTAGAAATCTGCGGGAATGTAAGGCGAACCCAACTATGTTATATATTTCGGAATAAGAATTTGTTTTCCTTTACATTGGTGTTATATAAGTGATGATTAAAGAAATAGTTTTGGGTATACAAGCGTTTAAATTTAGATAAATGTCAATTTAGATAATTCTACGATATTTCAGTAAATATTGTATCCAAATTGTTAAAAATTAGTATGTAAAGTAAAATTTTGGAACAAAATAGGATTATTATTAAATTTTTAGAAAATGGGTGTGGCCCCGCCCACTTCTGATGAAATTCTGTATCTCAGTATCCGCTTCACTAATCCGTACCAAACTCGGTATGAGCCCTGCTTAGGCTATATCTAACATAACTGCTAAAAATTCTTGAAATCGGGCGATAACCACGCCGACTTCCTATATAACGGTAACATACAGAAACGCGAAACCCCGATAACTCCATAACTACTGAAACTCATTCACTATAAATCGATTCTCGGTATAGCCTCTTAGCATTAAATAAAATTATTATAATCTTTTGGATAATGGGCGTGGCGCCGCGCACGTTTGACCACGAATGTATATCTCAGTAACCGATTTATCAATTTGTACCAAACTCGGTGCACTTGGTATGGAAAGAAATGCGTCGAAAATACGAAAACTCCCACATTTCAATAATTGAGGATGCTAATTTACTCCAAGTTAATACTTACAAAATTCTCTTAACAACAAATAAGACTGTTATTATTACAAAAATGTAGTTTTATTACATTGGGTGCGCTCGAGCTACGTAATAATAACCGCAATATTGCAGACTTGTTGCTTTCCTGATGACATGTTGCTGATGCTCAACTTAAACTTTTCTAAAATGTCGCAGAAATTGCGAAGTAAAAATTTGTATGTTGCCTTTGATTTGCCAGTGATGAGTAACTGATTGTCAAAATTTTGTTCGCCCAAATTTTCGCGTAGAACGTAATACTCTTTCATAAAAGAGTAACACTGCCGCATTAATTGCACCTCGAATACACCCATTTCCTACCTATACTGTGATACATATTTGAATTATTTAATTCCTTTAATTAAAGTTGAATTTGATTTTTTAAACCCTGGAAGGTTCCTCAGAGATAAAGGCTTTTCAAACCCATATTGCAGCAATTCATTTAACTAATTAAACAAAAATTTTAACAGGTGGCAACTCTGTTAATGTTTTAACCTATATTTACTTTATTTTAAACATTTTCAATTCCATATTTCAAAACACGTATTTTCTAAACAGAGTTGAAATATTCATAAAAATAATTTTGGTCGCATAAATCGGCTAAATACCCCTATGTGCAACGGTGTAAGTAATTTTGGGGGTCACCGACCAGCTGCAAATTCGACATTTGTTTCTTCCCTCGCTGAAGGTTTACCGCAGTGTGGTCACGTTACGCATACCTGCGCACATATGTTTTCGGGCGCTTCGCAGATTCAAGCGCCATATGCTTCACGATGTACCGCGTCAGTGTGGACTTCTCGTCAGTCTCAACCGTTTTCGTTGATACCACCAGCACCAGGGCTGCCGAATGTGGCGAACTGAAGTCAAAGTTCGTGGGGAGCAACGGGTCAGTCAGGGTCATACACAACTTACGACGCAACATTGTTGCCCTCGCATGTAGCTGCGAGGCAAGCCATAACTAAGGACCTGCCCTCCTTCTCCGGTAAGACGGAAGAGTGGCCTTTATTTATTACTTATTATGTTCAATCTACGGAGCGCTGCGGGTTTTCTGACCAAGGGAATCTTATTCGGTTGCAAAAGTGCCTGAAAGGCGCTGCACTCGAGTCAGTCTGTGGCAAATTAGTGATGCCTGCCACGGTAAGCTTGGCCATTGAAACCCTGCGTATGCTCTTCGGTCAGAGAGACGTGATTCACGAAACGCTCCAACGTAAGCAACGAGAGGTGCCTCCTGTACGGATCCAGCAGTTAGAGAGCTTGATTGAATTCGGCCAGGTTGTGCAAAATTATAGGGCGACGAAGCAAGCTTTGGGTCTCAGTGGCTATTTGAACGATCTTTTGCTACTCAACGAACTCCTGAGTAAGTTTCCAGGTGAAATTAAGCTGTAATGGGGTAGACGTCGTTTAAGTCTTGCACGCGTAGGTGATATTACGTTTGATAAGTGGCCCTTCGGACTGGCATCCTGTGCCAGGAGTATTTGGTGACAGGTAATAAGGTCAATGGAAATAAGGTCAATTGACTTTATTTCCCACCCTGGTGCGAAATAAAGTCAAATGACATTATTACCTTTTTAAAAACGAAATAAAATCCATTGACATTTCCGTTCCGTTCCATCACAGCTGAAGGCAGGACATAAAGGGCGTCGGGAACTGTTCCTTGTTCACTGCGCATGCTCAACTTCTGCCAATCGTGCGCGGTTGTCAGAAAAGGTCTCCTGGCCTAAATGTATAGGTGCACATGATTTGGCTGAGTGCCGCGATTTCAAGGCATTAAGTAGGCAATTACGCTGGCAGTTAATTAAAGAGAAGCGACTTTGTATACGATGTTTTAAGAATCAGCAGGTTCGTCGATGCAACTCCAATAAATGGTGCAGCGCCGATGGATGCCGTTTGGCTCATAATCCATTGCTGCATGGACAGCGACTTCAACAACAAACTGAGCCACATGAAAGCGATGATACAGGGAATACTAACGTCGACAACTCCGTGATATGCTTGCATCAGAAGCCGTATGACAGAGCTATCTTGAGTTATGCTCCCGTAACTTTACACGCCAACGGCGTAACTCTAGAAACAGTTGCACTTATCGACGAAGGTGCATCTTGTACATTTTTGGACTATACCCTGGCTCGACAACTCAAGCTTAGCGGCTCTAGCGAGGAGCTTTTCCCTAGGTGGACAGGCAATATTACACAGTAAGATAAGAATTCTAAAATCGTATCTTTTGAGATTTCAGCAAGAAGAAACGACGCTTTTAAATATGGTATGCGAAGCGTACGTGAATTTGAAGTTGCCGCAACAGTCGCTGCAAGCGGACTACATACGGGAGCGCGATCACCTTACTCCGGTCTCTGGAGCTGGTCTCCTGATTAGCATGGATCACGTAAAACTGTGTGTACCTTTGGAGATTCGTCAAAGTCGAAACGATGGCCTGGTAGCAGCGCGCCAGACACGTTCGTTATAGTCGCCATGACTTTCGGTGCATCTTGTTCGCCCTCCTTGGCTAACTATATTAAAAACAGAAACGCATACAGGTTTAAGGATAAGTTCTCTTCCGCAGTTGCAGCCATTGTAGGAAATACATTCGTCGATGGCTGGCTTCAGAGTGTTGAAACAGGGGCGAAATGATCCGGCTCGCAACGGACACATCCATAGTGAAGGTGGCTTCGAAATGCGCCACCGGCTTTCCAATTCAAAGCGATTTTGGCATGTTACGGTAGGTCAATCTGGATTGGTAGATAAGTGCATTGAAGAGCCGGGCAATGATTCGGAAAAGGTCCTTGGCTTGTGATGGCGACCGCACACCGACGGACTAATTATCGCGCAGAAATAAAAAAAAAACAGTTTTTTGATGAATTAAGCATCCCAACCAAGAGAGTGATCCTTCAGGACATTTGGAGAACGGGAGTGACGTGGGACGTACCCATACATAACAAAAGAGTTTGGCGTGGTGGCATTAGGTGCAAAAACTTTAATCCCTCAACAACGTGTGCATACCAAAGTGTTACACATTCGTGAGCCGCTGCAAAAACCTTGATCTTAATGTTTTTGTCGACTCCAACATACTCGCATATGCAGCGGTATCTTATCTTCGGGCAGAGGTTAAGGGTGAGTTCTATTGTAGCTTGGTAATGTCCAAAATACGCGTTGCGTCCCTAAAACCTTTATCGGTACCGCTGATGGCGGCCATCCTAGGACTGCGTCTAGCACGATTTGTGCAAGATGAAGTTTCTGTTGACATTTAACGTCTAGTTTTCTGGTCATCTTCGAAGGATGTACTTTACTGGATACGATCTGATGCAAGCAAGTTTAATCAAATTATTGCGGTGCGTATCCGCGAAATATTGCAGGAGTTGTAGATAAACGAATGCCGGCGGGTTTTGTCAACACAAAACGTAGCAGATGACGGCACCAAATGGGGCGATAAACTGACACTGGACAGCAACGCCGATGGTTTACTGGTGCTAACTTCCTTCGCGTGCCAGAAGATCGCTGGGCCCAATCCGAGTTTGTTATGCCTCATGAGGAGGGGCTTGACACAGTCCACTATGTGAATGATGAAAGAGATGTTTGCAACAGCTGCGTTCCAAACCTCACACGGTTTAGTAAACGGGAAAGGCTTGGAGCAGTGCAGATGTGCGTGCTGCGCTTTCTTCATCTTATTATGAAATCGGAAGCAAAGAACCCGGTAGCCGAGAGACTGCTACGAGACAAAACTTGCGACGGCGCCGAATTACTGATTTTCCGAGAATGCCAATCAGAAATCTTTGCAGAGGAGTTGAATCAGCTAAAACAACCTGAGGCTCGGTAAGTCGTAAGAGCGAAATATTCAAATTTTCTCCTTACGTAGATGAAAATGGGCTCCTACGAGTGAAGGGTAGAATAGATGCAGCAGGAGGATTGTCTTCAGATGTAAAGCGGCCTATTATACTGCCACGTGAACATTGAGTTACGTACTTGGTGATCGACTTTTACCACCGTAGGTACCACCACCAACACAATGAAATTGTGGTCAGCGAGATGAGGCAGCGGTTTTGTGTTCATGATCTCAGGGCACTAGTTAGCGTCATTGCAAAGAGGTGTCACCGCTGTTCATGTGGAGGTATCTGCGTAACTCTCTACCGACTAATTCCTGCTGGTACTGCAATAGTTTATGTGTAGACGTGGTGTACCGAGGCGTATTACGTCAGACAACGGTACGAACTTTCGAGGCGCAATTCGTGTTTCAGCACAGGAGATCGAGAAGATAGCGTTTAACTTGGTAGAGCAAAAATATTCCGAACTTGATTGGATTTTTATACCATCATCTGCGCCCCATATGGGCGGCGCCTGGGAGCGCATGGTGCGCACGATAAAATCAGTTCTGATGGGAATTTTGCCGTCTACGAGAAGAAGCCCTATGACCAGCACTCGCAGAGGCTGAAAGCACAGTCAATATGCGACCGCTAACATACCCCTCGCTAGAGTTACCAGATAGCGAAGATTTGATCCCGAACCACTTTCTTCTTGGCTCTTCAAGTGACATCCGCGAGAAAAGCGCTTGTGAAGTCAACGCAACCACACTGAGTAAGAATTTTCGTATTGCCGGGCAAATAGCTGACCAATTTTAGAAGCGATGGATCCGGGAGTATTTGCCATGTTTAACAAGACGTTCGAAGTGGTTTGGGTCCCAGACACCCATTCAGCTAGACGATGTTGTCGTTAACGCGCGAGGGTTAAATTATTAAGTCAAAATTTGTCAATCAGTTGTATCATATTTGCTAAACGTAACCTTTTCTTTTTACTTTGATCGTTAAGGAGACGGCAGCATAACCACCCAATTTGGTGTTTTCTACTAATGTAATTTCAATTGTTTAGATTTTGACATCCATTTATTTTGATTCATAGCGAAACAAATTGTTTGAATAAACGGTTAAAGTACGTTCTCACAAAATCGCGTTTTCCTTCTCCAATCAACAACCTGCATCACCTATTCCATATGATATTTCAATTATGGTATTTTTTTGAGTCTTGTATTATTACTTAGAATCCAGGTAATTCGTTCTCCTTCCCTGTAGCTTCTTTCAAAGTACTCCTTCGCATAGCCCATACTCCAGAGTCGTGATTACTGCCAGGATATCTTGCATCAACACATCTGATCCGCATCTTATGATCACATATCTAGAAATAGTAATACTTATATTTCGTCATTTTGAAAAAAGTCAAATTAACAAAAAAAATTATTTATTTTTTATAGTTTAATTTACTAGCATCGCGTTTATGCTGTAGTAGCCTTTCCGGTTATAAAAATGAATTTTTGTTCCGCGGGTGAAATTATTTTGATATGATGATGATCTTAGCTTCTCTTTTTTCTTCGATAGTCATATCTAATTTAATCCACTCCTGACACAATTTCTCCTCCATTACAGGCAAACATCTTTTCAAATCGTATACACTGTAGATTGCGCCATCCTCACATCCTGATCCTTTCCAACACCATGCTGGTATTCACCCTATGCCAGACGTCGCAGAGTACCCACTACATGGCCTAGTGATGTTGCGCCCTAAAACTTGTTGCACCACATCCAGTACGTATTTGAACGCATCCTTGTTTAATCGAAAGTTTTTTATAAAACTACAATATAAAATAATAATTGAAAACATATTTATGTATATGTATCATATTAAAACTCACACTTTATCGTCCAAACTGAAAGGATTACAAGCATCTAGCAAATTTCTCCGCTCAATTTTTAAACATGTTTGCTCTTCCTCTACTAGTAAAGCTGCTGCCACTATGGAATCCACTTTAATATTGAATAAATGATTTATTTTAACTTTTCTGTGGAAATATCTACCTACCCAACAATTGCTACCAAGAAAATTCGAACTAAGCGTAAGTAGTTGGCCGCACTAACTACGAATACGTCGAAATTTCTGATAGCATTTCTTCCGAATTCGTGACGAGAGATTTTTTCACGGCGGGAGTTCACTCGGAATCTGTGATAGAGTGACACACATTCTTATAAACGCACTCTTAATTTTAAGTTTGCTACCTTCCCTCTCCTTTCTCAATGCATTACTCACAACAAATTCTAACTCATATTGTTCGTCAAACTATCGGCAGTTGGTATTGTATGCAAAATTTTATTTTCGTTGTTGTACTATTTAAATAATTGTACTGTAAATAATTTATTAAAAACCGGAATATATTCGGGCATACATCAAGATAACCAACCGTTCAGCTATAGAAAAACTAATAATGCAGATTGCTAGTACTTTTTACGCTGATACTATATAAATATTATTTGCCGCAATTAAAAAGTAAAGTGAATATAAAAGGTAAATAAAAAAAATTGTGATACTTTAAAATATTAATGATTTCAAAATAAAGACAACTAATTTATCTTCAAGCTGATATATAAAATGTGTATGCTTTTTTATATATTTAAGCCAAAAATATTATAAAACAAAAAATGTCATAATTTTTTCATAAAATAACTTTTTTTTTTTAAGTACATAATCAATGCTAAAACAGTTTATATTATTTAAAAAGTGCAAGTTTTTACCTTTAATTTGATGATATGATATGATTTGCTTTTGAGTTTTCAGAATTTAGTGATAATAAAAAATATAAATGCATGGAGGTATGTGCAAATGCATTTTTTAGTTAATTAAACGGGTTGGCTTTCCATTATAGCCGTTCGTTAAAGGGGCAGTAGGCGAAAGGTAAGTGGGCGTGGCACCTCTTTTGGAGAGAGAATGAACCGCCATGGACAAAAATGCAACCCCCGACCACCTAGTCCTCTATGGTTCCCTAGGGAGCCCTTAGAAAAATGGCCAAAAATCACAATTTTCATTTGCGTTTTTTCGCTTGAAAAATGTTAAATATTCATTTGCACAAGACATTTTTATATACAAAACATTTTTATAAAACACCCAGTAACCATAATAGACAGCAGCCCCAGGTTTACCACACAGAAAGGGAATTCTAGTTACGTCATCCTTTTCCAAGGCTACATCACTGGGGCGGTAGCCTCAGTTGGTGCACACCAAAAGGAGAATTCTATTTGGTAAGGGTTATAATCCCTAAGTGCGGTACACAGTACACAGAAAGGTGTTCTCTGCAAAAGGCGGTCAGCTCCGCTTCTTCGGCAATACAGAAAAGAGAGTTCTCCTTTGTAAGAGTTATGATCCCTAAGCGCGGCCGAAGGCCGCCTACGCAGAAAGAAGTTCTGGGAAAAAGAAACTATTACTACGTGTATGCATAGGCTAATTCACGAATTCATTTCATGAATTTGGTTTAAAATTGGCTGCATAAACATCATTTCATGAATTCAATTATACAAGAAAGTTAACTATGAATTCGGAATAATTTCATGAAATCGTGAAGTGCAAGTCCGGCAACGCCACGTTCCACAAACAGCTTTTACTAGGGTTATGATGTTTATACCCGAGCGCACTTGTGCACAAGGGTATTATAACTTTGTTCACATAACGGTTGTTTGTAACAGGCAAAACGAATCGAGATAGATATAGACAAATGTATACATAAATGATCAGAATGAAAAGAGAAATCGATTAAGCGGTGACTGTCTGTCGGTCCGTCCGTCTGTGCACACGATAACTCGAGTAAAAATTAAGATATCTTAACGAAACTTGGTACGTGTACTTCTTTCGGGCGTAGGACGGATGGTATTGAAAATGGGCAAAATCGGACAATAACCACGCCTACCTCCCATATAACGGTAATTTTCAGAAATACAAAAACTGCGATATTTTAGTAACTACTGAAGATAATTCACTCAAAATTGATATTTATAATAAATTTTAGACGAAAAATAAGAATATTAACATTTTTTTGAAAATGGGCGTAGCCACGCCCACTTATGGTTACATGTGTATATCTTGGTAACCGCTGCATCAATTTATTCCAAACTTGGCACAGTTGTTGGCCCTGGTACAGCATACCAAAGGGCCGAAAATTTTTAAATCGGACAATAACCACGCCCACATCCCATATAACGGTAATTTCGAGATATACGAAATCCTCGATAAATCAGTAAATATTAAAGCTAATTTATTCAAAATGATGGTTGCAACAATTCTTTGCCAGGAAATACGTTTATGATAAAATTTGTAAAATGGGCGTGGCACCGCCCACCTATGATCACGTATATGTATCTCGCTAACCGTTCTAGCAATTTGTACCAAACTCGGTATAGTTATTGTGCTTGCCACATTGAAAATTGTTGAAATCGGACTAAAATTACGGCCGCTTTTCATATAACGGTAAATTTCAGAAATGCTTGAAATTTCAATATTTTGAAATTTAAGGACGCTAGTTTACTTACAATTTATACACGCCGGCTTATCATGTAGCGGTAGCTTTCGGAAAGGTGGAAAACATATATTTAATACTTGCGCCGGGTATTTAATGTTCGGCTCCGCCCGAACTTAGACTTTCTTACTTGTTTTAGATTAAAAAGCATGAGTGGCATATACAGGATTTACAACACTGGAAAATTTCCGTGAAACTGTTCAAATATAAAATAAATTCAAATAGATTAAAATTAAAATATATTAAAACCAATTTAAATATAATATGGTTCATTTCCTAGTTTTTCAAATTTAAAAGGAGGCCAAAAAAGCCACAACCCTACTGTTTAGTTTCTCGCTACTGCGTTGCCACTTCTCCAAAGCTCTTTATTTCATGAATTCGCGAACTATGCATAAACGGGACCACTTTTGAATTCATGAAATGGAGAATTCATGAATTCTGTCGCATAAACGTAGTATATAATATCACCCACATTTGTCACTTGCTTGTAAATGCTTTTAACTTTTTTTATCACTGAATTCTTAAACCTCAAAAGTAGATCATAATAAAATATGTATATCAAATTAAAGGTAAAAACTTGCGCTTTCTAAATAATATATATGCCTTTAGCATTGATTATGCACTTCTAAAAAAGGTTATTTTATGAAAACATGAACACTTTATTTGTTTTTTTTTTATATTATATGTTAAAGATAGATTAATTGTCTTTATTTTGATATCACTACTTTTTTAATCGGTTACATAGTTTAGAAAATATTAATATTTTAAAATATCACAAAAATTTTCTTTAACCTTTTATATCTTCTTTACTTTTAAATTGCGGCAAATAATCTTTATATAGTTGAAATCAGAGTAAAAACTGCATTTGTAGTTTTCCCATAGCTGAACGGTTGGTTATCTTGATGTGTTCGCATATTCGTTTAAACGCATCTGAACAAGAAAGTCGAAAGCATGTTACTGATTGAAAAATAAATATTTTTTTTTGTATTAAATTGAGCATTGGTAAGTTATTGATAATTCAAGTGCAAAATTATTTTTAAGGATATGCTTTTTACTGATTTATTAAACGCCAAAATTGAATTCCCTTAATAACACTAACAGCCAATTTCACGAAAGCAATTTAAGTGAAAAATTATTTAAATTTTTCGAATTTTATATTCGAATTTTTAGTGTTATTAAGGCAATTCACTTTTGGCGTTTAATAAATCAGTAAGAAGCATATCCTTAAAAATAATTTTGCACGTGAATTATCAATAACTTACCACCAGTGTTCAATTTAATGCAAAAAACTTTTTATTTTTTCAATGACTAACATGCTTTCGACTTCCTTGTTCAGGTGTGTTTAAACGAATATGTACCGGTTTTTAGTAAAATATTTACAGTACAATGATTTAAATATTACAACAACGAAAATAAATTTTTGCATACAATACCAACTGCCGATAGTTTGACGAACGATATGAGTTAGAATTTGTTGTGAGTAATCCATTGAAAAAGGAGAGAGAAGGTAGCAAACTTAAAATTAAGAGTGCGTTTACAGGAATGTGTGTCACTGCAGGCCCATTAAATTAAAAAAAAATTACCATAGATTCAGGAACAGTCTGGAATTCTTTTGTGGGATTTAGTTATTTATTTTTAACATTTATTGCTACTTTGAAAACGATATCTAAGATATCTTTGTTTTTTTTTTACCTAATTAATGAAACGATCTCAAATATGTGATTATACTTTTAGGTGACAGAGATTTGGCAATTTCGCGCCAATTTGGCGATTTTTTTTTATATCAGCGCGTAAAAATTAAGGAAATCGCCATTGGCGATTTCTTCCCTTCAAATAAATTTTTTCCAATTATAAAATTATACAAAACTTAGTTTTCCACGATAATTTTACAGAAGAGGCTAATGAACGCGTGATCAACTAACGAAGCATATTAAAAGACTGTCAAAAATGTTTAATCCCCCTAATCGAAGAACCTTTGAAACGATTACCTAGTCAATTAAATACTTTTGAAAAAGCTTTGATTTTGTCACCAGAAAAGTGTGCGAATCACAAGAGGGCAAGTTTCAGGGACCTGCCAATTCACTATTTGACTTTGACGGGGAGAAAAGCAGCGAAAACTGTATATTTAAATCTTTTAGCTTTCCCATGGAATAACTTTTCTCGGAACCATTCCATCCGACCCTGAAGAGTTTTGGATAATTGCTTACGGAGTGGGAACCGCAATAGGCAATAAAATGTTTGGAAATATATGTAAGTAAATTCATATTATTATCCTTTCCGCACTCACATGCTTTGTTGAGCGCGTTTTTTCCTTAATGAATTCAACAAAAACTAAGATTCGAAATAGGATGAGGTGGGAAAGCCTTAATTCAATAGTTCGAATAAAGTGTTATATGAAGGCTAATAGTTTCTGCTGCAAAACGTTTCCAATATCAAACAGTATGTGGTCAAGGTTGAATAGCTCAACATATGACAACAACAGAAATGTAAATCATTCAGATACTATAGGTGATTTTGAAGAAATTGTGGAAATAGCTGATCTCGCCTTATTATAGGTTTTTATTTAATTTTTAGCGCCGATCTCTTAAAAGTGGATTGTGCGATTAATCAATTAATATGAGTTATACTAAATTTATTAATTGGGCAGTGCCATTGCAGAATGTGTTGAAACAAATTTTTTAAGAACTATGCGTATTTTTAAAGAAAATTGTTTGTACATCACTATTATATAAGTGATTTTTGTTATTTATTATTACCCTCTGAAGGTATTATATTCGTTTTTGGTTTTAAAAACTATATTATAACAAGATCTCATTTTTAAAACAAAAGATTTGTTAAATCGATTTCATGAATTTTATTTAAAAAAAAATTGGCGCTTTTTGGCGACTTTTTTCCCGAAATTGCGCTTTTTTTTAACAATCTGGACACCCTGATAGGAGATCAGGCAGAAGTTAGTTCACCTTTAGGGACGTTCGGATACCATCAAAGTATCGATACCTACTCAAATGAGTTTACTCAAATCCCTATTTCGATACTACTTATATGAGTGAACCGAATGTATCGATACCTATTTATATCGATAACTTTTCATCCTTTTATATGCAATAAAGCGAAAGTAATTTTCAGGCGTTATCTGTGACATACCTTTTGCGACACCTGAGTGGCAGATCGACCTATCCCGGCAGCCAGATTGAAAGCGCCCTATCTGAGAAAACTTTTCCAAAGCACCCTATTCCAGAATTTGATTGAAAAACGCCTTATATCAGAAAACTTTTCAAGACCACCCTCTTTCAGAACTCGGTACAAAAACGCCCTATCTCAGCTGCGGATTCAAAGCGCCCTATCTCAAATATTTTCAATATATTTTCAGTTGAGGTATCGATATGTTTATTTGATCATTAGTAACATTAGAAGTAATACGATTACTTATACAAAAAATTAAACCTTTGAAAGGTTCCCACAAAACGTTACAGCTACAAAGCATTGCTTGAACTTTGTAAAAATATATCACCTCTTTAGATTTTGGCGGTGCAATTGCTTAGATCAATTATTTTTCATAAAAGCGAAGCAATTATTTTCGATAGAAAATATATGACCGAAAGATATGGCACTTCCTCAAATCGATTCGATACAACTACTCTTATTTCGATACTAAGTAGGTATCGATAAAACGATTCAAGTAAAAAAAGTTATTGAAACAAAAGTATCGAGTACATACTCGTATTTACTTATATCGGAACATCCCTATTCACCTTAAGCAGTCGGAAAGTTCAGACGTTCTGCTCCGTTTGCGTGCACCTTTTAATCAAAAGTCGTTTATTTTCAGTTGTCGGTCTTTCGTGCCATACTCAACCGTGGATTACTCAACTTCTTTAATTATATCTACATATTCTAATAGCAAACTAAACATAATTTTAATTTCATATCAACTGGAAATAAAGCTAAAATACATTTTCCTTAAATATATATGTTTACTTTTTGATAATTTGTAACAATAAATTGCACAAAAAATACTGTTTTTTTTCTATCGAAATTAGAATTGTACTCCTTTCTCCGTTTCAGAATCTGGTAACCCTAGGTCTATGACAACGACTGACTTCCAAAAAGTAATCAATACAATGTTTGGATACTGTTATACTGCGGTATTCAAACTGTTTGTATATGCAGAGTTGCGACACATTGCAACCATATACATTGCATATTTTAAATATGCAATATAGCTATGAAACATTTTTCTGAATTCTCTATTTTTAAAACACCAATGGTAACTAATAAGAAACGAAGCATCAACTTTGTTTCTGATGCGCTGATTGCTCTAGCGATGCGATTCGATAACTTTTCGGATGCGTTTAGGAAAAGTATACATTGTCAATATTTTGTAGTCCGGCGTTATGGAACATTATACTTTGTACGTATGCAAAGCAATCGACGTTTTGGAAGTTAGCCAGCATAATCGATTTGGTTTCTCGTTTTTCGATCTAGAGACAGCCTCAGCCACGTAGCTTGATGGATCCGAATTTTCCGAGTGTTTGCAAAGATCCCTTCCTTGCCCATCCTGGCATTGAAATCGCCAAGTAGCCCTCGTATGTGCTTTCCAAGCGCTCATAAAAGAGATCCTTTGATGCTTCGTTCTTCTCTTCTGCCGCGACGTGGGCACAAATGAGCGAGATGTTGAAGAATCTTGCTTTGATGCGGATTTCGGCTAGACGTATTTCATGCCTTGCCCTGCCCTACGCACTTCTTGGATGGATTGGTGTCAGCTTTTATCCTGACAAGGACATCAATCAACCGGGCAGAGGCACCTTCCCCATTAAGGGTCCAGATATTGCAGATGCATGCCCTCAAATCGTAATCCTGTAAACGCTTGCCGTGGTCATCATTAAAATGGAGGGTCTCATCGTGCTTGGAAAACAGCACAAGTTGAATATGTAGCATTGGTAAAGGCTCAAGCTTATCCCGAGTGTGCCCGACCAAATTAATTAACGTTGTAGTCCAACCGGGGTACGGGGGTACCCACTTACAGAGTTATATCTAAAAGTCGGCTGTAACTTAGTATAGTCCTGGGTATTAGATGTATATTGATTTATTTATTGTTAGCAAAGATTTTCTATACAAATCCAACGATAGTATTGTATACAACAACCTTTGTAATACAAAGTCTGGTATAATTTGTAATGGGCCAGAGCGTATAATTGTGGATTCCGAGAACGTCTGGTACATTAAACTGAAAGGGGAAGCATTAAGAGGGTCTTTATGTCCTTTTACACGCGAGGAATATACAATACCTTTGAAACAAATATGTATCATATTCAGATACCAGTTTAGTTTAGTATCGAGCGTTTACTTGGATCAGCCGGACGTATTGCCGTGCTCCTCGGCGCAGTTGTTATAAGAGAGCCGCTCGGAAATTTTTGTGTTTTCTTAGAATATTTTTGTACCTATTTTTTTTAGACGTTGTGTACAGATAAAATAACTTTACGAATATAAATAACAGACCAAATTTTTATTTGCATGTTTGCAAATGTACAATTTTTCATAATTCATATTTTTTTATTTGTATTGCCTGAAACGTAAACAAAATATATTTTTGTTATTTTAGTAAACTAAAAATTATTTTTATTATTATTTCTAATAGCTCCATTTAAAAAATAAACAATTGAAAACAATATTATTTCTTATACCTCATTTATTTATACATCTTTCAGGGTATCCCGGTTGGACTATTAGTGTACATTTTTTCACATTCAAAAATTTTTCTGGGCTGGAAAGAAATATAAAATATGTTAAATGCATTTCTCCATATAAAATCAGTCAAATCGTGGGATCCGTGAAGATTTTAAAAAATTGTTGCAAGAAAAAAGTTATTTGATACAATATGTGGCGATGGGTACCCGGGTAATCGGTTACGCACACAAGGGTTAAGCAGGCCACTTGTAGCTCGAAAGATCAAACTTATAGCATACGCAGGGAGCTCATCATTCTGCCCTATTCTACATTTCTATTACGTTTCCGCATTCCGCTTCGCAACAATCTTTATTTGGTATTCTGAGATGCGATCGAATCGAAAGAAGAGGTTTTCGAAATCAGCTGTTTGCCTACGAATGTGTGAAATCGAAACAAAACAAAAGAAATATTTTCCACCAAACTTTGTCATCGGTTTTTGAACAAACGAGGTTTAGAACCGAATAATGATTTCGGTTCGATAATTGAACATTTTGAATGTATTTCGCATTATATTATATATCCTTTATTAAAATAATCGGTGCCTCCATCATTTGTCGGACGTCCTTGTCTCCAAGTTTGTTGGGCACAAGTAAATGGTAAAATCGTGCGTGGTTACCGATGTAACAAAAGATAGTCATTCTGTAGAGCCTGTATTTGGATTTGCAGAAGCTATATTGATGAACGCCCAGAATGAGTGCCTTCTCGTTTGTAAAATTGCAAATATGGTCAAATTCAATGATATGTACTAGGGATGTTGCGAATGTGGAATTTTAGACATCCGCGGATGAGAATGCGGATGCGAATATCTAACAGCTAACATCCGCCGATACGGATGCGAATGCGGATATCAAGTATTTTTAAGAAACAATTATAACCTAGCATAATGGCGAGATCGTTGTTTAAACAGCGCTTACAAGCTAAACCAGATACATATGTCAGGTTTTTCTAAAGTTTTTTATAAAGAATTCTTCATTCTCATTCCTTTGGCTATTTCAGAATTTGGGGAATCTGTAACTTTACCAGCGTTTTTCGATTTTAGTTTTTGTAATTCATTTTTAGTACTTTCTTCTGCGGCTGGTTTGAAAAATTTGTGCTTACAGCGAGCTATGTAAATAGGTGGATATGGAAAATAAATTATTATGTTCGAACAAATTTCTGTTTTAAAAGTCGTGGCTGCCAGCCGAATCGGACCAGAATATTTTTATTTTTTTAAAAAGCGCCCCGTTTTTTATAAGCATTTGAATCTCAGATAGTTACGTAATTAAAGGTCAGACCTATAGCTTTTTAATTATTTGAGCATCGATTCTCTTTATAGCCAGACGTTGATCATCTTTGCTGGAAATCCATAGCTTACTCTTTGACTTTAAATATCAAAGAAGGGACAGTTTTACCACAGTTTTTAGCCAAGGATCCAATGTATATCCCTATGAAAAAATATTGCCCGACAAGTAAACAAAATTACTGTTTTAAAATGTTTCCTAAAAATAAATTCCCCAAAGAGCCCCATTTGAAATTATTGAAACGAATATATGTAACATCAAAAGCAAATTACGAAAATTTGGTAAAGAATTAAAGTGCACATTTTCTTCTTTTGTGTCTGGTAGTTTTTTTTTAAGATTGGTCCAAAAAAATCATAAAAATAAAGAAACAAATGTAGGTATTTAAAGCACACACAAAAAAATAGTATTAAAAGGACTATGTTTACTTTGACGTACGTCAAATGTCAAGTAGAAGTGGGAACTTGTATTACTGCCCATTGATAAGGCCTGTATGCAACTCTCAAGAAAAACCTCAAGAAATATTGCCATTTGTAAAAATAGGAGTAGCAAGTATTTTTGACGTTTGATTATGCATGGAGATTGGTGGGCCATATAAGAAGTAGAATAACAAAATGTAAACAAAGAAATAGATTTGCAAAACAATCTGAAATCTGCAAATGAAAATATTGTGAGTTATTTATACAAAAAATGAGCGATTGGT
>NW_023458709.1:114965-120422 GCF_013731165.1 Rhagoletis pomonella
TTTTTCGATTTTAGTTTTTGTAATTCATATTTAGTACTTTCTTCTGCGGCTGGTTTGAAAAATTTGTGCTTACAGCGAGCTATGTAAATAGGTGGATATGGAAAATAAATTATTATGTTCGAACAAATTTCTGTTTTAAAAGTCGTGGCTGCCTGCCGAATCGGACCAGAATATTTTTATTTTTTTAAAAAGCACCCCGTTTTTTATAAGCATTTGAATCTCAGATAGTTACGTAATTAAAGGTCAGACCTATAGCTTTTTAATTATTTGAGCATCGATTCTCTTTATAGCCAGACGTTGATCATCTTTGCTGGAAATCCATAGCTTACTCTTTGAATTTAAATATCAAAGAAGGGACAGTTTTACCACAGTTTTTAGCCAAGAATCCAATGTATATCCCTATGAAAAAATATTGCCCGACAAGTAAAAAAATTACTGTTTTTAAAATATTTCCTAAAAATAAATTCCCCAAAGAGCCCCATTTGAAATTATTGAAACGAATATATGTAACATCAAAAGCAAATTACGAAAATTTGGTAAAGAATTAAAGTGCACATTTTCTTCTTTTGTGTCTAGTAGTTTTTTTGAAGATTGGTCCAAAAAAATCATAAAAATAAAGAAACAAATGTAGGTATTTAAAGCACAGAAAAAAAATAGTATTAAAAGGACTATGTTTTCTTTGACGTACGTCAAATGTCAAGTAGAAGTGGGAACTTGTATTACTGCCCATTGATAGCTGGTTATATCGCTTAAGAAATAATAGGGCAATTCATCTAAACGTGTAAACGCCTCGTTACCATGCCAACCTCGTAAACTTACTTCATTGTGTATGGAAAATCGCTTTATTTACGAGGTTTACGCAGTTATGAGGCATTTACGCGTTTCCATGAATCGATCGGGTCGATTAAATTTTCAACGAGTATACACTTAAACATTCCAGTCATTTCTAATTCGTATGCATGGCACATATCAGGGTTGTTGCGAATATTCACATTCGCATTCGCAAAAGTTCCGCATTGATTATTGCGAATGCGAAAGCGAATGCGAATGTTAAAATTAATGCGGAAACTCCGCGGTTGCGAATGCGAATATTCGCAACAACCCTGATATGTACCGTGCATACGAATTAGAAATGACTGGAATGTTTAAGTGTATACTCGTTGAAAATTTAATCGACCCGCACATAGCTATAACTGTGAAAATGGGGGATGGAAAATTGTACGAAGCAGTAAGGAATGCACAGTGATTGTATTTTAAGAATGTACTAGAGTAGATAGCAAGTCATTAGACATTAAGAAATATGTAATAGCAAAAATTTGTGTATACTGACTAATGTAATGTGCGAATATCGCAGACGATTTAACGATGACCTGTATGAGCTTTACAACGATATAGTTATAGTGCAGCGAATTTAAATTCAGCGGCTCCGCTGGTTTTGTTAAATTATGAACTATATTTTCGTGAAAAACTACCGAATAATCATTATTAAAAACATTGCGAATATTGAGAAACAATCACTGTACGAATAATTATTTTGACTATGAATGCAGTTACATGCATATTTACTATGTATGTATGTATGTATGTAAGTATGCCTATTAAGTTTATTAATAGTTATATAACACTGATAAATTCACGCATTCCAACATTTCACTTAATATTACTTCCAAAATTACTTATACAAGTGCCCAGTAAAAATATTTGTCATCGTGGGTGTCACCATAATATTGTTTTAACTTTAGAACTACTTGTTGTCTAAACCTAAAACTTTCCAAAAAATGTTAGTATATATTTTTCTTTAATGCTGCATTAAAACAAAACAAAAATTTTTAACTTCATAACACAACTTTTGCAATTGTAATAACCACCTCCTTAAGTTTTATAAAAATGTTAAAATATCCGCCATTTTCTTTTAAATAAGTATTAAGAAGTGCAGTTAGACTCATCTTGTTTAGAATAATATCTAGTTTATTACAAATTGCAAATCAATCGATACACAAACGTCTGAGATATAGCGAGTTTAAAAGAAAATTTCGCAAAAATTTTCCGCAGTGAAAAATCTGGTTTTGTGGCTTTTTCTACATAAAGGCATGAGTAAAAATTTGGTTAAAATTAACTGTAAATGTATTTTTGAATAAGCTATCGATTACAATTGGTTTGAAGTTGCTTCACTTCACTTCAATTTTACGTTTTTTACGCCGCTTGTTGTTTCCGCTGCTTGTTGTTTTCGCTGTTGTTGTCGCCCAATTTTGCGAGATAAGAATAACGGACCTGCGCATTGCGCAACCTCTTATATATAAACCTTGGGATGAGCCTGCCCTAAAACTATGTAATGAATCTATTTCATGTAAGGAAGTAACAATAACA
Organism: Rhagoletis pomonella; assembly: GCF_013731165.1. Classification (NCBI taxonomy): domain Eukaryota; kingdom Metazoa; phylum Arthropoda; class Insecta; order Diptera; family Tephritidae; genus Rhagoletis; species Rhagoletis pomonella. Next base: position 117,333 of record NW_023458709.1, read on the forward strand.
ACCACAATAATAACAATAATAGCAGACAAGCAGTTTGTGGTTGGGAGCCACAGACGTGGCCACCCTCACAGACAGCTGTTTGCAGAGGAGCCCTCGCCTAGGCACGTCAGGAGGCATCTCTATGAACTAACGGACGAAGTCCAGAGGTTCATTAACCAACCTCTGGACCCGTCAGCATACCGACAGGCCCTGAACGGCATTCACAGGGAGTCAGTCTCGAGTTATGTAGACTCCAGACCTGTGAATGCCGTTCTAGGCACACAACCACCGGACATTGACGAGACGGAGCTTCATCTGCCTCGGAAGACAAGAACCACAATAGCCCAACTTCGCTCTGGCTACTGCAGCAGGTTAAACTCATACCTGAGCAGACTAAACGCGGATGTGCCAAATGAGTGTCCGGCATGCGGAGAGACCCCTCACGACTCGAAACATCTCTTCGCAAGCCCGGAAAACCCGAACGCCTTTGTACTTGTGGACCGACCCTATGGCGGCTGCACACTTCTTGGGCTGCCGTAAGTGGAACTTGACAACAACGACTGAGATATTAACCAATCTGAGCGGGGTTGTTGTAGCCGCTACCACAACAATATAGTGCTTACAAAACCATCGATGTTTTCGATAGTCAAAAACCATCGATACTATCGATAGTGCCATCGATAATTTTCCAGCTCTATGCAGAAGTGTACGGAGTGTACAACACTGATTTGGCTGAAAGATCAACAAATAGTTATTAAAATCTTTACAATTAAGAATAATTACGCACATATTCAAGTATTTCGTTGTTTACTTCGCACCCGCCTCTGTGCAGCAAAAAATGTATGTCCAACAATGCAAGGAAAGCCTAACGTCGAAAAGCTGCAATCACAACAGTTGGCCAATTTTTGCGCCACTTGACTCACATACCTGCACTCTGAGAGCAGTCTTCAACAATCCGACATACGCGAGCAGTGGAACAACATTTCCCGATCATTAAGTACAACCGCCGAAGCAGTAGTTGGATTTCAGCAAGCCCGAAAGCACAAATGGTACGATGAGGAATGTCAAGGAGCCGCAAAGAAAAAAGACGCCGCCTATAGGTCCACGCTGCGATCGGGCGCAACGCGAGCCACGTGGGACCGTTATAGGGAACTGAAGAAGGAAGCGAAACGGTTTTTTCAACAACAAGAAGAGAGAGTCTGAAATGCGTGAGTGCGAAGAGCTTGAGGTGCTGGCTGACAAGAAGAACGCCCGAAGATTCTACCAGAGGGTTAGGCGACTTACGGAAGGTTTCAAGACCGGGGCGAACTCCTGTAAGAACAACAATGGCGACCTAATTACCGATGTCCAGAATATACTTAAATTGTGGAGGGAACACTTTTACAACCTACTGAATGGTAGCAGCGCTGAAAGTAGCGAAGAAGACCAACCTGAGTCCCCAGTCGATGATGATGGAGTAGCTGTCCCACCGCCTGACTATGACGAGGTACAAATAGCGATTACGCGCCTGAAAAACCACAAAGCTGCTGGAGCTGACGACCTGCCAGTCGAGCTATTCAAGTACGGCGGCGAGGAGCTGATGAGGTGCATGCATCAGCTCGTATGCAGAATATGGTCAGATTAACGCATACGCGACGGCTGGAATTTAAGTGTGCTCTGCCCAATCCACAAGAAAGGCGACACCGCCATACGCGCCAGCTACCGCAGAACCAGCCTTCTAAGCAAAGGTTATAACGTCTTATCGAGTTTAAGACTGAGGCCCACCGTCAAGGAACTGTTTGGACCTTATCAGTGTGGATTTAGGCCTGGAAAATCCACCATAGATCAGGTATTCACAATACGCCAAATCTTGGAAAAGACCCTCGAGAATAGGATCGACACACACCATCTATTTGCCGATTTCAAAGCCGATTTCGACAGCACGAAGAGAAGTTGCCTCTATGCCGCGATGTCTGAATTTGGTATCCCCGCGAAACTAGTGCGGCTGTGTAAAATGACGTTGAGCAATACCACCAGCTCCGTCAGAATATCGAAGGACCTCTACGAGCCGTTTGATACCAAACGAGGTTTCAGACAAGGGGACTCCCTTTCGTGTGATTTCTTTGATCTGATGTTGGAGAAGATAATAAGAGCCGCAGAACTGAACCGCTCAGGCACAATACTTTACAAGACCGTACAATTGCTGGCGTATGCTGACGACATCGATATTATTGGTAAAAAACAAGGACTACGTCTGTGCTGCCTTCTCGGGATTGGATAGAGAAGCAAAGCGAATGGGTCTGGTGGTGAACGAGGACAAAACGAAGTATCTCCTGTCATCACACAAACAGTCAGTGCATACGCGTCTTGGCACCCACGTCACTGTTGAAAGGTACAAGTTTGAAAAAGTAGACGACTTCGTTTATTTGGGAACCAGCATTAACACCAATAATAATGTCACCCTTGAAATCCAACGGAGAATACTCTTGCGAACAAGTACTAATTTGGGCTGAGTAGGCAATTGAGAAGTAAAGTCCTCTCTCGTCGTACAAAAATCTCACTCTATAAGTCCCTCATCATGCCTGTGCTGGTGTATGGCGCGGAGGCATGGAAAATGAAAACATCTGATGAGGCGGCTCTTGGAGTTTTCGAGAGAAAGATTCTGCGAAAGACTTACGGACCTTTACGCGTTGGTGATGGCGAATATCGCAGACGATTTAACGATGAGCTGTATGAGCTTTACAACGGTACAGACATAGTGCAGCGAATTAAAATTCAGCGGCTTTGCTGGCTCTGAAAATATTCAACGCGGGCCGCGATGCTGGTAACAGAGGAAGAGGAAGACCTCCTCTGCGTTGGAACGACCATGTGGAGAAGGACTTGGCTTCACTTGGCATTTCCAGTTGGCGTCAGTTAGCTCAGAAGAGAAATGACTGGCGTGCTGTTTTGGACTCGGCCAAAATCGCTTAGGTGGTTACAGCGCCAAAAAAGAAGAAGAAGACTAATGTACTTTAATCATTCTTGCAATTCCGCATTGCTATACAAGATGTCCATATGTACATATAAAACATTTAAATAATAATTATAACACAATTAAAAATACACTGAAATGATAATTTGAAATAAAGTTTT
>NW_023458709.1:120522-125464 GCF_013731165.1 Rhagoletis pomonella
ACAATTATTATTTAAATGTTTTATATGTACATATGGACATCTTGTATAGCAATGCGGAATTGCAAGAATGATTAAAGTACATTAGTCTTCTTCTTCTTCTTTATTGGCACTGTAACCACCTAAGCGATTTTGGCCGAGCCCAAAACAGCACGCCAGTCATTTCTCTTCTGTGCTAACTGACGCCAATTGGAAATGCCAAGTGAAGCCACGTCCTTCTCCACCTGGTCTTTCCAACGCAGAGGAGGTCTTCCTCTTCGTCTGTTACCAGCATCGCGGCCCGCGTTGAATATTTTCAGAGCAGGAGCGTTTCTGTCCGTTCGAACGACATGGCCAAGCCAGCAAAGCCGCTGAATTTTAATTCGCTGCACTATGTCTGTATCGTTGTAAACCTCATACAGCTCATCGTTAAATCGTCTGCGATATTCGCCATCACCAACGCATAAAGGTCCGTAAGTCTTTCGCAGAATCTTTCTCTCGAAAACTCCAAGAGCCGCCTCATCAGATGTTTTCATTTTCCATGCCTCCGCGCCATACACCAGCACAGGCATGTTGAGTGACTTATAGAGTGAGATTTTTGTACGACGAGAGAGGACTTTACTTCTCAATTGCCTACTCAGCCCAAAGTAGCACTTGTTCGCAAGAGTATTCTCCGTTGGATTTCAAGGGTGACATTATTATTGGTGTTAATGCTGGTTCCCAAATAAACGAAGTCGTCTACTTTTTCAAACTTGTACCTTTCAACAGTGACGTGGGTGCCAAGACTCGTATGCACTGACTGTTTGTGTGATGACAGGAGATACTTCGTTTTGTCCTTGTTCACCACCAGACCCATTCGCTTTGCTTCTCTATCCAATCCCGGGAGGGCAGACGTTGTCCTTGTTTTTACCAATAATATCGATGTCGTCAGCATACGCCAGCAATTGTACGCTCTTGTAAAGTATTGTGCCTGAGCGGTTCAGTTCTGCGGCTCTTATTATCTTCTCCAACATCAGATCAAAGAAATCACATGAAAGGGAGTCCCCTTGTCTGAAACCTCATTTGGTATCAAACGGCTCGCAGAGGTCCTTCCTTATTCTGACGGAGCTGGTGGTATTGCTCAACGTCATTTTACACAGCCGCACCATTTTCGCGGGGATACCAAATTCAGACATCGCGGCATAGAGGCAACTTCTCTTCGTGCTGTCGAAATCGGCTTTGAAATCGACAAATAAATGGTGTGTGTCGATCCTATTCTCGAGGGTCTTTTCCAAGATGTGGCGTATTGTGAATACCTGATCTATGGTGGATTTTCCAGGCCTACACACTAGACACTCGATAAGACGTTATAGAAGGCTGATTCCGCGGTAGCTGGCGCGTATGGCGGTCGCCTTTCTTGTGGATTGGGCAGAGCACACTTAAATTCCAGTCGTCGGGTATGCGTTAATCTGACCATATTCTGCATACGAGCTGATGCTCATCAGCTCCACGCCACCGTACTTGAATAGCTCGACTGGCAGGTCGTCAGCTCCAGCAGCTTTGTGGTTTTTCAGCTGCGTAATCGCTATTCGTACCTCGTCATAGTCAGGCGGTGGGACAGCTACTCCATCATCATCGACTGGGGACTCAGGCTGGTCTTCGTCGCTACTTTCAGCGCTGCTACCATTCAGTAGGTTGTAAAAGTGTTCCCTCCACAATTTAAGTATATTCTGGACATCGGTCATTAGGTCGCCATTGTTGTTCTTACAGGAGTTCGCCCCGGTCTTGAAACTTTTCGTAAGTCGCGTAACCCTCTGGTAGAATTTTCGGGCGTTATTCCTGTCCGCCAGCGTTGCCATTTTACCCGTTTTCCGGCTAGATTTAGCCGGTTGCGATAGCAAACAGCCGGAGAAATTTCGATTTAGCCGGAAGCCGATTTGTTAGCCGTTTTGCAGAAAAAAATAGCCGTTTTTAGCCGTTGCTATTTGCCTTGTTTTCTTAAATTTCAAATATGTATATGTATATGTTTCCATTTTTGACTAAGCGACCCAAAATGGATACTAGCCTTATCGTGGAGAAAATTTTCATGTCAGGCAGGGTTGTATGAAATTGGGCCGATTTCGCTTATTTTTATTTTAAACGAAGAAGAGATTTTCTTCATAAAATGTTATAAATGTCTTAATTTTAAGTGTGAAGTTTTATTCGCAAACTGAGAAAATAACAAATTGGTTCACTGTTAAGACACTTAAGATGCATTTGTGTTTGGATATAATTCCAACAAGCAGAATAAATATTACATGTAGATATTGTCTTCCCAGATAGCGCATATTCAATTCTGCCTAAATTACAAAACATCATTTTTGCCCACTCCCAAAGGTTTAAGGTAAGGGAAAAATTGATATTTTCAAGTACTATGTACACATATGTATTTTTTTAAACAACCTTTTTTGCTGAGAACTTATTTAAATTCCAAAAACCGAATGCCAACTTGAATTAAAGGAACCAACACTGAAGTGAGTCAAAATGAAAATACAAGAGCACAAATTTTTATGTAAAGCAAAACTCTGGGAATCCTACGAGACATCTGCCGGTCATATGACCGGTCATCTAAATGGGAGATCTGCAGTCTTTTGGCATCATATTTTACATCAGAATTGAAGGGATTTCTGAAAAATCTGACCAGTTCTTTTGTGTAACTGTGATTTTGCATCCCTTGTCAACATATGGCCTCGGTTGATGTTAACTTAAGGTCGTTGTTTTACTGCCTTAAATTGAAGGGAAATTTTTACAGCGTTTTTTATGTGTTTTGGTTTCTATTTGAGTGTATTGAGAATCGGTCAGTCTGAAAAGGCCTTGTAAGGAAGACAATAGGTTTGTTCGTCGAAAATCCAGCGAGAATTATCACTCAAATTATCAGATAGTAAGAAAAAATGCTCCCAAATTCTCTCTCATGTAGAGAAACTTGCAATTTTCTGTACGAACGCAAATTTGAAAGCTTTTCTGCCAGCTAGTGTCCATAGTTGCATTTCAAACAAAAGAAATTTGTATAGAATTTTTAAAATTCTTTCAGAGGGGTAAAAAACAGGATCTTCGTGTATATATCTTGTCAGTCCGACTTTCTTCAACATACGATTCAATTTCTTTGTCGGGTTTACTATATCGACTCTAGTTGAGATTGCATTCCGATTAAGAATACAGTTTTTTTGCCGAGTACCTTTCAAATCATTGGAATTAACTAAATTAATTAAGTAAACAAGTATTAACTTACATTTTTTATTTTAAAATCGCTCCAGTTTTAGATTTCACGAGCTTGTTTATTCAAATTATCGTCGACAAAAAATCTAACCATGTACCACAATCAAATGTTTTTCCTAATTGCAAATTCTTGCTGGCAAAATTTTTTCCGGCTCGAATTTGTAACTCCTCTCCAAGAAATAGTCTTTTTACTCGTGATTTATTTAAATAAAACATGTGGAATTTAGTTGAAACATTTTAGCCGTTTTTAGCCGGTTTTATTTGCCAATTTAGCCGGTTCCTCCAAAAAGTTCTGGCAACACTGCTGTCAGCCAACATCTCAAGCTCTTCGCACTCACGTATTTCGGATTCTCTCTTCTTGTTGCGGCAAATACGTCTCGCTTCCTTCTTCAGTTCCCTATAACGGTCCCACGTGGCTCGCGTTGCGCCCTATCGCAGAGTGGACCTATAGGCAGCGTATTTTTTCTTTGCAGCTCCTTGACATTCCTCATCGTACCATTTGTGCTTTCGGGCTCGCTGAAATCCAACTACTTCTTCGGCGGCGGTACTTAATGATCGGGAAATGTTGTTCCACTGCTCGCGTATTTCGGATTGTTGAAGAGTGCTCTCAGAGAGCAGGTGTGTTTGTTTGTATGTTTGTTTGTTTGTTTATTTAGAAACTTCATCCTAGCACAACAATTGTACAAAATTATATTATAGTGCTAGTCACAATTCATAATAACTAAGTAATAGAAGTTGCATATTAAAAAGAAAAACAGAGACTAAAAATATTTGTTAAGAAACATAAAAACATAAATAACTATTATATATAGAGAAATCGAATCTTTTAAGCATTCATATTTTTGGATAGAATTCACAAAGCCATGTCACACGAATACGCATTTGCACAAAATTTTGTCAAGCTAAGGTATGTATATCTACTAGAAACAAAGTTTTGATCCTAGTTTTGCTTGTGGCAATAAGAACCATACAAATCAGTACAAATGTACCACTCTTGTGAAGCGGCCGCGACAGAGAGATCGAAGGAAGTGCAAGTAAAGTAAAGTAAAGTATAGTATAGTATAACGAATGTGCAAGAGAAAACAACATACAATTAATACATATATAATTATAATTAACTATGGTAAAAACTGGTTAACTCATTTTTGAAACGCAGTGCATTGTTGATCGACCTTATTCTAATAGGTAGTGAGTTCCAAAGGCGGATAGAGTTAACGAAAAATTGACTTTCCGATATTTGCATTCGATGTTTAGGGAGGACAATTAGTACTGACCTCGTAGACTGAAAGAATCGGAGTCTTCGATATAGATATTCAGGTTCGTTCGTATGTATTATTTTATGTAGGGCTACAAGCACTCTTACTTTTAGCAAATATTCAAAAGTGATGTTGAGCAACCTCTCAGCTTGTTCAGACACGTGGTCAAGTCTTTTTAGCCCAAACACATATCTAGCAATGTTGTTGTAAGCAACATTTAGTTTACTTTTACAGGCACAGTTACAATTAGCATAAATCTCACAATCATACAGGAGCGTAGGTATTAAGTACGCTTTCGCCAAAAGTAGTCTAATGTTTAAAGGTGTGAAGTACTGTGTTAACCTGAGTGTACGGAGCATACCATACACTTTTCCTACTGCGCTAAAAATGTCGTTTTTCCATGTCAATGTTTTGTTAAATACTACTCCAAGATTCTTGGCCGTGTCGACGTATTCAATTACTGAATTGTCCAAAGT
>NW_023458709.1:125564-130830 GCF_013731165.1 Rhagoletis pomonella
TCGATTACGTGTAATAGTGCTGTTGTACAGGTCCTTTTAGATCTAAAGCCCGATTGGTGGTCAGTTAAAAGTCTGTTGTATTGCACATAGAAAATAATTTGTTGATGTAAAAGACGCTCTACCACTTTTGATAGAAAGGGAAGGATAGCTATTGGTCGATACTCGTTATTTTCCTTATGAACAGGGATTATCTTAGAAACTTTCCAACACTTAGGGAAGACACTGGTGGTCAAAATTGAGTTGATTAGGTAAGTCACGTGGGGTAGGATTTTAGGTAGTATTATTTTCAGAAAATTTGCATGAACTCCGTAAAATCCCACGGCTTTAGATTTAATGGATAGTATGGCTTGCACAACATCACAGTCATCCACACAAACAAACTCAAATGGACTAATACTAAGATTTACATGTGCACTGTAGTTGTCAAGACATGTATTAGCAAAAGAACTGGGTGGACTAACAAATTTTCTATTTAATTCGTCTAAATTTAGGTCGGAGTGAAGAGATAAACTTTCCTTTGATTTTCCCATCCCAATTTCTTTAATTGTATTCCATGCTTGATTAGAATTCAAGGCTGAGCTGAACTTTTCCTTATAATAGGTAGCTTTCGCAGACGTTATTGCTTTGTTGACAATGAGCCGAGCTGTTTTGAAGCGGCTTAAGGCTTCAGCGGTTCTGTACCGCTTCCACCTCGCGTAGGTTTGATGACGAGTAGAGAAAAGGTGTTTTAATTTAGAATTGAATTGAACCAAGGGCTGCTGTTGCACTTAGCTATTTTGCGTCTGAGTGGAACGAAGTCATCAAAGAGCCTATTTATGTGTTCTTCAAGGAACTTTGTTTGGTCGTCAATATTTACCAGCGTTCGAATCAGATTCCATTCCACTGACTCCACCGCATCAGTGAGAGAGGTATAGTTGATGTTCTTGAAGTCTCGGTATGTGAAACATGTTGCTATTCTGGTTGTTTAAAAATCAAGAAAATCAAGTCGTGTTTCGAAAAGTTAGGTGCAGACAGTTGGCTACAGTGGAGGGATTTACTAAGGTCATTCACAAAAAATATGTCAAGCAAAGTGCGGTTGGTGTTAGTAAAATGTGTTGGTAAGTAGGTGTTAGTGGGAAAAACACCTAGAGACTCCATGCTAAGTTTTAAGCTGCAATCGACAATAAGGTTGCTGTTGAAATCACCCGCTACCACAGCGTTGTTGTATTTGTCGAGTAACGGTTGAAGAAATTCGGTGAAATTGGAGAAGTTAATAAGACGATTGGGTCTGTATACACAGCCGACCAGGAGCTTGTTTTCACCTGAAAAGATATCAATGAACACATATTCCACAGAGTCACCACAACCAGAAGCCAAACATAATCTACAATACAAAAATTTTTTAACATATATTGCGACACCACCACCATGACCACTTCTATCAGCTCTGAACAGTTGGTATCCTTTCACTTTTATCAAATCATTACTGTGAAATGGTGTGAACCACGTTTCGGAGACACAAAGAATGTCAATATCGGAATCCTCAAAAATATATTTAACTCATCAAGCTTTTTGTACAAGCTTTGCGCATTGAGGTGAATTATCTTCAACCCAACCGCTTGTTTGCTTAAAATGCGCAACAGCCTTTGGAACTCGCCTGCTTATAGTCCAAAGTCAATATACAATATTTTAAATGCACTGCAGTTGGAATTTAACAAAACTAATAGTAAATTTAACCAGAAATATGTGGAAATAGAGTAAGTAACGCAGTAAAAGAAGAGATAAAAAGAACAATAATGGCAGTAGTAGTAATCATACATCTTGTGGATCATCGCTGTTTTGGTGTATATTCCCGTCGCGAAAGGAGTGGATACCAGGTGGACTAGTGTGCTCCAGTTCATTGAGTATATCCAGGGTGTATATTGCGAGCGGACTGTTGTTTTTCTGTTGCCTAATGTGAAATAAGTATCCTCTGGTGAACACAGATGCAACTTTTTTCCGTTTTTTGAGATTAAGGGCTGACTTGAATATCTGGTAATTATGCTTTGTTAGCGACTCGTTAATGAAGAAAGGGCCTTCGGATTGTATGCCTGCACGAGTAAGCCGTAGTCCACTGTTGTTAGATCGTTTATAATTCGCCACAGTTTTTAGAAAATTGTTTCTATCCGCAGGTGCTTGAAACTTGACTATAATCGCAGGGTCAACCGGAGTATCCCGAGGTTTCCGTGCTCGAAAAATACCCCTTAATGGAGGTGGTTGTAAATTCAGGGAAAAACATAGATGATGAAATATACTCTGCAAGTTTTCTCCTTCTTCGAGTGGGATCCCTAGTACTCTAGCATCACAGGCAGCCATAAGTCTATCGTGCTTGGAGAGATTTTGTTTTAAAGTTGCTACCTCTGCCTCAAGGATTCTAATTCGATCGCAGGTAGATTCCAAACGGGTAACTCTATCATTTAATTTGGTTAGCTCACGCGTAAAAGATTCTAACTTCTCTTCAAATTTTTGACAGAAAACCTCCATCCTCCGTGTGTGAGTTGAGTGGCGCAAAAATTGGCAAACTTGTGATTGCAGATTTTCGACGTTAAGCTTTCCTTGCATTGTTGGACATACATTTTTTGCCGCACAGCGCGGGTGCGTATCTTGGCTACAACAACATAGTGGTCAGAGTCGATGTTTGGCCCTTGGAGTGTACGTACGTCTAAAACGCTGGAAGCATGCCTTCCGTCTATCACAACATGATCGATTTGGTTTCTCGTTTTTCGATCTGGAGACAGCCATGTAGCTTGTGGGATGTTCTTATGCTGGAACTTAGTACTACATATTACCATGTTTCGGGCCCGGCGAAGTCGATCAGCCTCAGTCCGTTATCGGACGTTTCGTCGTGGAGGCTGAATTTTCCGACAGTGGCGCCAAAGATCCCTTCCTTGCCCACCTTGGCATTAAAATCGCCAAGCACGATTTTGAAATCGTGTGGGGGCAGCGCTCATATAGCAAAGAACCTTACATTTATTAAAAAATGGAAGTAAACAACGAAATACTTGAATATGTGCGTAATTATTCTTAATTGTAAAGATTTTAATAATTATTTATTGATCTTTCAGCCAAATCAGTGTTGTACACTCCGTACACTTCTGCATAGAGCTGGAAAATTATCGATGGCACTATCGATAGTATCGATGGTTTTTGACTATCGAAAACATCGATGGTTTTGTAAGCACTATATTGTTGTGGCAGCGGCTACAACAACCCCGCCCAGATCGGTTAATATCTCAGTCGTTGTTGTCAAGTTCCACTAACGGCAGCCCAAGAAGCGTGCAGCCTCCATAGGGTCGGTCCACAAGGACAAAGGCGTTCGGGTTTTCCGGGCATGCGAAGAGATGTTTCGAGTCGTGAGGGGTCTCTCCGCATGCCGGACACTCATTTGGCACATCCGCGTTTAGTCTGCTCCGCAGATGAAGCTCCGTCTCGTCAATGCCCGGTGGTTGTGTGCCTAGAACGGCATTCACAGGTCTGGAGTCTACATAACTCGAGACTGACTCCCTGTGAATGCCGTTCAGGGCCTGTCGGTATGCTGACGGGTCCAGAGGTTGGTTAATGAACCTCTGGACTTCGTCCGTTAGTTCGTAGAGATGCCTCCTGACGTGCCTAGGCGAGGGCTCCTCTGCAAGCAGCTGTCTGTTTGGGTGGCCACGTCTGTGGCTCCCAACCAGAAACTGCTTGTCGGCTATTATTGTTATTATTGTGGTTGTTATTGTTACTCTCTTACATGAAATAGATTCATTACATAGTTTTAGGGCAGGCTCATCCCAAGGTTTATATATAAGAGGTTGCGCAATGCGCAGGTCCGTTATTCTTATCTCGCAAAATTGGCCGACAACAACAGCGAAAACAACAAGCAGCGGAAACAACAAGCGGCGTAAAAAACTTTAAATTGAAGTGAAGTGAAGCAATTTCAAACCAATTGCAATCGATAGCTTATACAAAAATACATTTACAGTTAATTTTAACCAAATTTTTACTCATGCCTTTATGTAGAAAAAGCCACAAAACCAGATTTTTCACTGCGGAAAATTTTTGCGAAATTTTCTTTTAAACTCGCTATATCTCAGACGTTTGTGTATCGATTGATTTGCAATTTGTAATAAACTAGATACTATTCTAAACAAGATGAGTCTAACTGCACTTCTTAATACTTATTTAAAAGAAAATGGCGGATATTTTAACATTTTTATAAAAATTAAGGAGATGGTTATTACAATTGCAAAAGTTTTGTTATGAAGCTTACAGTTTTTGTTTTGTTTTAATGCAGCATTAAAGAAAAATATATACTAACATTTTTTGGAAAGTTTTAGGTTTAGACAACAAGTAGTTCTAAAGTTATAACAATATTATGGTGACACCCACGATGACAATTATTTTTACTGGGGACTTGTATAAGTAATTTTGGAAGTAATAAGTGAAATGTTGAAATGCGTGAATTTATCAGTGTTATATAACTATTAATAAAATTAATAGGCATACATACATACATACATACATACATACTTACATACATAGTAAATATGCATGTAACTGCATTCATAGTCAAAATAATTATTCGTACAGTGATTGTTTCTCAATATTCGCAATGTTTTTAATAATGCTTATTCGGTAGTTTTTCACGAAAATATAGTTCATAATTTAACAAAACCAGCGGAGCCGATGAACTATGTCTATATCGTTGTAAAGCTCATGCAGGTCATCGTTAAATCGTCTGCGATATTCGCACATTAGTTTCAACAATGAAAAGGTTGTTAAAATATTTTACATTACACTAGCGTATTACATAACAAATGTACGTGTTTACAGAATATGTTATTTTTTACCATACACGAAAGTTAAAAAGAAAGCAACTTATTGCTAGTCATATTTCGTAATCGTAATCGTAGAATCTCGAAAGTTTTTAACCGCAACTCGAAGAAAGACAAAGCCGCAGCGCGCAGATTTTACCCCAAGCCCGGAGGCTCGTAGTTAGACCTTCATATTTTGCAAGCCTAACCGTGAGGTTTATTTTTACCTTATTTATGTATATATACTTCGTAATGTATGCATGCAAATGAGCGATGTATAAAAAATCTACGATGGAATTCTATTTTCTGCTACGATTTCTCACGTCTATGTGAACTATGTGAATTTTTCGCCACTTTTATTGGTTATACGCCATTTCCTCGTAATTCTGAGGATGAAGAAGTGAAACAGACCTCAGATTCGGATTCAGCTGGTCGAAATACATGTCGGTAGGTGG
>NW_023458709.1:130930-135031 GCF_013731165.1 Rhagoletis pomonella
ATATCTGGTAATTATGCTTTGTTAGCGACTCGTTAATGAAGAAAGGGGCTTCGGATTGTATGCCTGCATGAGTAAGCCGTAGTCCACTGTTGTTAGATCGTTTATAATTCGCCACAGTTCTTAATTCGCCACATTTTAACAATTAAGGTATCACTGGAATGCACCGCAACCCTTTTAAACAATGAAGGTATCACTGTGACACAATTGCAGATCGTAAAATTGCTTGTGTTGTTTTTTTTAAGCCACCACAAGACACAGCAGGTAGAATTGAAATTACCATTTCATTCTTATTACCTCGTCTCGTAGACCATATATAACGCAACAGTTTTTGTGAATGCATTAAGTCGTTGGGAAGAACTCAAAGTGTGAAGTGCTAATTTCAGATAAAAAAATATTTCAAAAAAAATAATAAGTGAAGTGACCATTCCAAATCAAAAAGTTTACAATGAATCCACCATCCTCTACACCGCAAGATGAAGCAACTACATCAACAACTATCGAAAACCCAATGAGTCATATACCCAAGCATGATGTTACTGTTTTTGGTGTGTCTACTGATTTAACTGATCTTAATTTACCAACCCATCTGGATATCTTGAGATATTATTTTTACTTAAGCGAACGTGCTAAAACAGAACAAAAAAAGTTTTCCCATAAATCATTCACTATTCAAGTACAAGATAAGTTGATTGGAATTTGGGAAAAACTTGGTATGGAAATAATGCTGAAAAAAAGTGTATTTAATTAATTGAATAAATTGCTTGACAAGTATCAAGAGCAAATCAAGAGAAGAAACAATACCCAACAATTTACAGAGTATGTAAAATCTCTGGAAACAATTTTTTACATTGGAACATGTAAATGCGATTTGAAGGCAGCTCCATGTGCATGCGGCTGGGTTCCCGAACGCCTCAAAGAGTTCATGCACGATCAACATAATCAGAGAAGACTAACAATGGATGCATTTGTGATGGAAACTGAAGAGCAAGGAGCAACGTCTATGTCATCAATGCCAACATACCAAGATCCCGATGATTCAACATACGCACCGCCACCGGTTCAAGAAGATATGGATAGAAGCACAAGTTCACAATACACAGAGAGATACGATTGTTTTAACTTTGCCTTGGTATGTGACAGATTTGGTGTGCCTGACAGAGTAGCATCAGCATTGGGAACCGCTCTTTTGCAAGATTTTAAAATTAAAGATAAGCATGGGAAACCTCTCATCATGGATAAATCGAAAGTTCGCAGAGAAAAAGAGAAATGCAGACAAGAAGTGCTTCGCAAACGGTTAGATGATACCAATTTGTTAGCGTTTTCATTCGATGGCAGAAAAGATGATACTTTAACGATAGATAAAATTGATGAGAAGTATCATACTAGGATGGTAAAAGAACCTCATCTTGTTATTTTGAGAGAACCCAATTCTGAATTGATTGGTTACGTAAGACTGGAACATGAAACCGCTGAATACGAAACAACCAAATTAAATGGTTTTTTCAACGATAAAAATATATCACTGGATGCATTAATTGGAATATGCACTGACGGTGAGCCAACAAACACTGGCCCACACGGTGGAATTATACGACGATTCGAATTGCTGTTAAAAAGACCATTGCATTGGTTCGTTTGCCTTCTACACTTCAACGAACTTCCGTTTCGGCATTTGTTTGAAGCTTTGGATAAATCAACCAGCACTGGACCAAGATCGGCAACCGGAAAACTGAGCCGTCAAATCGAAACTTGTGAAACTCTTCCGGTAAGTTATTGCTATCACTCATTTATTATAATTGTCAACCATTTTTAATTATTTTATTATTATATATTTTCAGGTGGTGGACGGCTTCCAGAAAATTGAGTTGCAAAATATGCCCCCTGCTCCAGAAAAAATTGAATTTTCCACCGATTCGAAGTACTTATACGACATGGCCCATGCAATTTCTAGCGGCGTGGTTCCGGTGGATCTGGCTAACATCAACCTGGGAAAATTGTACATTCTCGGTGGCTCACCAAGGCCGCTAGATTATTGCGATTATATGTGACAACGGAAAATCCAGATGCAAATTTAAGAATTCTGGTTGAATTTATAATTAAATGTTATGTGCCAATGTACTTCAATATCAAGTATTACAGCTCTGTCGTGTACGGCAGTGCATTATTTTTCAAGTTCATTGGTTGGTCACGATTTCTAGAACCTCGTTTACGCAAAATTGTCAATCAAGTAATTAAAGATAATTCATATTATGCGCATTCGGAAAATATCTTGTTATCAATGTTGTTTGATGATAGCAAAGAAAAGCGCGACTGTGCCATCAAGAAAATTCTACGCTATCGAACCGATGTTGACGAGCCAATGGAACTTAGAGTTTATAAAAAACCAGATATAAACTTTAATTGCACAACTTATACGGAAATGATCAATCTGAATGATATAAACATCGTATTTGAACCACCATTCACGCGAAGCATTCCGTACGATACATTGAAAGAATATTTAAATCAAGATGATCCACCGTTTAATGATCCAAAAATTCCATCACACATACAAGGAACGGAACGACATGTTCAATTGCTAGCTAGCGTTTCCAAACGGGTTATACCGGAAAATGTAGAGGCTGTTGTGGCGACGACATTAGAGAGCCGTGCGAAATTGCCCAGACTTGAAAGTAAAAAAGACTTCAAACAATAATTTTTTTTAGTTTCTTTTCTATAACTCACTTAAATTAATTTTTTCATTTACATATGTTCTGACTAAATAAATTTCTTAAGAGAAAAAATAGATATTATTATAAATAAATAATAAATATTATTATAAATAAATAAATAAAAATAAAGAAAAAACATAGCCATTTAGCTGATTTTTTCATGTAAAGGCCAAAAATGGTGATTTTTTGAAATGATTGTATGGGGAACCCCCCAGGGGAGTTCCAAGGGGTGTGCCACTGGCATGGGTGGATCGGCCGTCCAAAGTTAGTGGGGGTCGGTCATACATTTGGACTCGATTGGAGCACTCTAAATGGGTCAAAGTGGGATTTTTCAAAATTTGCCCCTACCCAAAAGTTCGGCCCAAATTGGGGGACATCAGAATTCGTTTTAGAGGTATGGATCCTTCTGCAAAGTTTCTTATTTTGATCCCTAGAATACGATTTTCACAGAGCAATGAGCGATTTTTAAATCGACCCGCCCTAGTGAGTAGGCTTGCCAAATTGGGACAATCAAGTAGACCTCTGCAATTCACTGAATTTCAACCCCTGCCAATTTGAATTTAAAGCGCATTTGACTCAAATTCATTGGGAAGTGAATTGCAGAACCTGCGTACATATTTATCATTTTTACCCTCATGCTGTTTCTTGGATGGCTCCAACTGTTTGCCATTATATCAGATATCTTTAAAAAAACTCTTTGCTTACTGGTGTGGGCAGAATTTTACCAATTACCTTCGGCAATTCTCTGAACTCCTTACACGTTATAAAAAGTTTTATTATAGATTGAATTGATGGATGTAAATGCAGGTTTATAAATCAGATATTTTCTTTAAAATTCAGTCGCGAATCGGTAATAGTTTCAACAATGACAAGGTTGTTAAAATATTTTAAATTACACTAGCGTATTACATAATAAATGCACGTGTTTACAGAATATGTTATTTTTTACCATATACGAAACTTAAAAAGAAAACAACTTATTGCTAGTCATATTTCGTAATCGTAATCGTAGAATCTCGAAAGTTTTTAACCGCAACTCGATGAAAGACAAAGCCGCAGCGCGCAGATTTTACCCCAAGCCCGGAGACTCGTAGTTAGACCTGCATATTTTGCAAGCCTAACCGTGAGGTTTATTTTTACCTTATTTATGTATATATACTTCGTAATGTTTGCATGCAAATGAGCGATGTATAAAAAATCTACGATGGAATTTTTTTTCTGCTACGATTTCTCACGTCATTTACTCCGAAGCCTTTATTAAAACAAAAACTATGCGAATTTTTCGCCTCTTTTATTGGTTATACGCCATTTCCTCGTAATTCTGAGGAAGTAGAAGTGAAACGGACCTCAGATTCGGATTCAGCTGGTCGAAATACATGTCGGTAGGTGG
>NW_023458709.1:135131-142722 GCF_013731165.1 Rhagoletis pomonella
ATGTATACCTACCAGTCTTTTCAAGCATGACGCCAATGCGGTTCCACTCTTGGTCCACCGCATTTTTGTTGGAATGCATCGGATCGCTAATATTCCAGATCCTCGCATTCTCCTTAACTGCGGAAATTAATTTCCGTTTTTCTTCTGCCGTAAAGTGCAGAATTCGTTTCTGCCGCTTGGACGAGCTTGCGCCTATTTCCATTTCTGATAATTAGATTACAACTTTGGTCCGGCTGTTTTCTTCAAGAAATAAATGCTTTGTCATTATTCCTTCGCAAAATCAGCGTTCCGCTGTCCAGCAATTTAAAATTTCTTTAGAAAAAAGGTAGTAGAAAGTGTAGGACTTTCCTTGAGAACTACGTACTGGTTTAAGTAAATTAGACTCAAGAAAATTTCTTAGGCATTTCTTGTACGTCATTTTGTATGGAGTTTTTGCTTTTCTTGAGAGCTGCATACAGGCCTTATAGCTGGTTATATCGCTTAAGAAATAATAGGGCAATTCATCTAAACGTGTAAATGCCTCGTAACCATGCCAACTTCGTAAACTTACTTCATTGTGTATGGAAAATCGCTTTATTTACGAGGTTGACGCAGTTACGAGGCATTTACGCGTTTCCATGAATCGATCGGGTCGATTAAATTTTCAACGAGTATACACTTAAACATTCCAGTCATTTCTAATTCGTATGCATGGCACATATCAGGGTTGTTACGAATATTCACATTCGCATTCGCAAAAGCTCCGCATTGATTATTGCGAATACAAAAGCGAATGCGAATGTTAAAATTAATGCGGAAACTCCGGGGTTGCGAATGCGAATATTCGCACCAACCCTGATATGTACCGGGCATACGAATTAGAAATGACTGGAATGTTTAAGTGTTTACTCGTTGAAAATTTAATCGATCCGCACATAGCTATAACTGTGAAAATGGGGGATGGAAAATTGTACGAAGCAGTAAGGAATGCACTGTGATTGTATTTTAAGAATGTACTAGAGTAGATAGCAAGTTATTAGACATTAAGAAATATGTAATAGCAAAAATTTGTGTATACTGACTAATGTAATGTGCGAATATCGCAGACGATTTAACGATGACCTGTATGAGCTTTACAACGATATAGTTATAGTGCAGCGAATTAAAATTCAACGGCCCCGCCGGTTTTGTTAAAAACATTGCGAAAATTGAGAAACAATCACTGTACGAATAATTATTTTGACTATGAATGAGTTACATGCATATTTACTATGTATGTATGTATGTATGTAAGTATGCCTATTAAGTTTATTAATAGTTATATAACACTGATAAATTCACGCATTTCAACATTTCACTTAATATTACTTCCAAAATTACTTATACAAGTGCCCAGTAAAAATATTTGTCATCGTGGGTCACCATAATATTGTTTTAACTGTAGAACTACTTGTTGTCTAAACCTAAAACTTTCCAAAAAATGTTAGTATATATTTTTCTTTAATGCTGCATTAAAACAAAACAAAAATTTTTAGCTTCATAACACAACGTTTGCAATTGTAATAACCACCTCCTTAATTTTTATAAAAATGTTAAAATAACCGCCATTTTCTTTTAAATAAGTATAAAGAAGTGCAGTTAGACTCATCTTGTTTAGAATAGTATCTAGTTTATTACAAATAGCAAATCAATCGATACACAAACGTCTGAGATATAGCGAGTTTAAAAGAAAATTTCACAAAAATTTTCCGCAGTGAAAAATCTGATTTTGTGGCTTTATCTACAAAAGGCACGAGTAAAAATTTGGTTAAAATTAACTGTAAATGTATTTTTGAATAAGCTATCGATTACAATTGGTTTGAAATTGCTTCACTTCACTTCAATTTTACGTTTTTTACGCCGCTTGTTGTTTCCGCTGCTTGTTGTTTTCGCTGTTGTTGTCGCCCAATTTTGCGAGATAAGAATAACGGACCTGCGCATTGCGCAACCTCTTATATAACTATAAACCTTGGGATGAGCCTGCCCTAAAACTATGTAATAAATCTATTTCATGTAAGGAAGTAACAATAACAACCACAATAATAACAATAATAGCCGACAAGCAGTTTCTGGTTGGGAGCCACAGACGTGGCCACCCAAACAGACAGCCTAGGCACGTCAGGAGGCATCTCTACGAACTAACGGACGAAGTCCAGAGGTTCATTAATGCGGATGTGCCAAATGAGTGTCCGGCATGCGGAGAGACCCCTCACGACTCGAAACATCTCCTCGCATGCCCGGAAAACCCGAACGCCTTTGTCCTTGTGGACCGACCCTATGGAGGCTGCTCGCTTCTTGGGCTGCCGTTAGTGGAACTTGACAACAACGACTGAGATATTAACCGATCTGGGCGGGGTTGTTGTAGCCGCTACCACAACAATATAGTGCTTACAAAACCATCGATGTTTTCGATAGTCAAAAACCATCGATACAATCGATAGTGCCATCGATAATTTTCCAGCTCTATGCAGAAGTGTACGCAGTGTACAACACTGATTTGGCTGAAAGATCAATAAATAATTATTAAAATCTTTACAATTAAGAATAATTACGCACATATTCAAGTATTTCGTAATTTACTTCCATTTTTTAATAAATGTAAGTTTCTTTGCTATATGAGCGCTGCCCCAACACGATTTCAAAATCGTGCTTGGCGATTTTAATGCCAAGGTGGGCAAGAAAGGGATCTTTGCCGCCACTGTCGGAAAATTCAGCCTCCACGACGAAACGTCCGATAACGGACTGAGGCTGATCGACTTCGCCGGGCCCGAAACATGGTAATATGTAGTACTAAGTTCCAGCATAAGAACATCCCACAAGCTACATGGCTGTCTCCAGATCGAAAAACGAGAAACCAAATCGATCATGTTGTTATCGACGGAAGGCATGCTTCCAGCGTTTTAGACGTACGTACACTCCGAGGGCCAAACATCGACTCTGACCACTATGTTGTTGTAGCCAAGATACGCACCCGCCTCTGTGCAGCAAAAAATGTATGTCCAACAATGCAAGGAAAGCTTAACGTCGAAAAGCTGCAATCACAAGTTGCCAATTTTTGCGCCACTCAACTCACACACGGAGGATGGAGGTTTTCTGTAAAAAATTTGAAGAGAAGTTAGAATCTTTTACGCGGGAGCTAACCAAATTAAATGATAGAGTTACCCGTTTGGAATCTACCTGCGATCGAATTAGAATCCTTGAGGCAGAGGTAGCAACTTTAAAACAAAATCTCTCCAAGCATGATAGCCTTATGGCTGCCTGTGATGCTAGAGTACTAGGGATCCCACTCGAAGAAGGTGAAAACTTGCAGAGTATATTTCATCATCTATGTTTTTCCCTGAATTTACAACCACCTCCAATGAGGAGTATTTTCCGAGCACGGAATCCTCGGGATACTCCGGTTGACCCTGCGATTATAGTCAAGTTTCAAGCACCTGCGGATAGAAACAATTTTCTAAAAACTGTGACGAATTATAAACGATCTAACAACAGTGGACTACGGCTTACTCATGCAGGCATACAATCCGAAGCCCCTGTCTTCATTAACGAGTCGCTAACAAAGCATAATTACCAGATATTCAAGTCAGCCCTTAATCTCAAAAAACGGAAAAAAGTTGCATCTGTGTTCACCAGAGGAATCTTAGTTCACATTAGGCAACAGAAAAACAACAGTCCGCTGGCAATATACACCCTGGATATACTCAATGAACTGGAGCACACTAGTCCACCTGGTATCCACTCCTTTCGCGACGGGAATATACACCAAAACAGCGATGATCCACAAGATGTATGATTACTACTACTGCCATTATTGTTCTTTTATCTCTTCTTTTACTGCGTTACTTACTCTATTTCCACATATTTCTGATTAAATTTACTATTAGTTTTGTTAAATTCCAACTGCAGTGCATTTAAAATATTGTATATTGACTATAAGCAGGCGAGTTCCAAAGGCTGTTGCGCATTTTAAGCAAACAAGCGGTTGGGTTGAAGATAATTCACCTCAATGCGCAAAGCTTGTACAAAAAGCTTGATGAGTTAAGTATATATTTGAGGATTCCGATATTGACATTCTTTGTGTCTCCGAAACGTGGTTCACACCATTTCACAGTAATGATTTGATAAAAGTGAAAGGATACCAACTGTTCAGAGCTGATAGAAGTGGTCATGGTGGTGGTGTCGCAATATATGTTAAAAATTGTTTGTATTGTAGATTATGTTGTGCTTCTGGTTGTGGTGACTCTGTGGAATATGTGTTCATTGATATCTTTTCAGGTGAAAACAAGCTCCTGGTCGGCTGTGTATACAGACCCAATCGTCATATTAACTTCTCCAATTTCACCGAATTTCTTCAACCGTTACTCGACAACTACAACAACGCTGTGGTAGCGGGTGATTTCAACAGCAACCTTATTGTCGATTTCAGCTTAAAACTTAGCATGGAGTCTCTAGGTCTTTTTCACACTAACACCTACTTACCAACACATTTTACTAACACCAACAGCAGTAAATAACTCCACTGTAGCCAACTTTCTGCACCTAACTTTTCGAAACACGACTTGATTTTCTTGATATTTTGATTTTCAAACAACCAGAATAGCAACATGTTTCACATACCGAGACTTCAAGAACATCAACTATACCTCTCTCACTGATGCGGTGGAGTCAGTGGAATGGAATCTGATTCGAACGCTGGTAAATATTGACGACCAAACAAAGTTCCTTGAAGAACACATAAATAGGCTATTTGATGACTTCGTTCCACTCAGACGCAAAATAGTTAAGTGCAACAGCAGCCCTTGGTTCAATTATAAATTAAAAGACCTTATCTCTACTCGTCATCAAACCTACGCGAGGTGGAAGCGGTACAGAACCCCTGAAGCCGCTTCAAAACAGCTCGCCTCATTGTCAACGAAGCAATAAGGTCTGCGAAAGCTACGTATTATAAGGAAAAGTTCAGCTCAGCCTTGAATTCTAATCAAACATGGAGTACAATTAAAGAAATTGGGATGGGAAAATCAAAGGAAAGTTTATCTCTCTCTTCACTCCGACCTAAATTTAGACGAATTAAATATAAAATTTGTTAGTCCACCCAGTTCTTTTGCTAATACATGTCTTGACAACTACAGTGCACGTGTAAATCTTAGTATTAGTCCATTTGAGTTTGTTTGTGTGGATGACTGTAATGTCGTGCAAGCCATACTATCCATTAAATCTAAAGCCGAGGGATTTTACGGAGTTCATGCAAATTTTCTGAAAATAATACTACCTAAAATCCTACCCCACGTGACTTACCTAATCAACTCAATTTTGACCACCAGTGTCTTCCCTAAGTGTTGGAAAGTTTCTAAGATAATCCCTGTTCATAAGGAAAATAACGAGTATAGACCAATAGCTATCCTTCCCTTTCTATCAAAAGTGGTAGAGCGTCTTTTACATCAACAAATTATTTTCTATGTGCAATACAACAGACTTTTAACTGACCACCAATCGGGTTTTAGATCTAAAAGGAGCTGTACAACAGCACTATTACACGTAATCGAAAATATTCGATCGCAACTTGATGATAAGAATATTGCTTTCCTAACCCTCTTAGATCATTTCAAAGCCTTTGACACAGTGGACCACAGGATATTATGTCAAAAGCTGATGATCTTATTTAACTTCTCTGGTCCAGCATGCTCACTGATCAGATCATATCTCAGCGGCAGAACTCAGGCGGTGAGTATTGGTAGCAAGAATTCTGATTTCCTATCTGTAGCCAGAGGGGTCCCCCAGGGTTCAATCCTGGGTCCTTTGTTATTTGTTTTGTATGTCAATGATTTGCCTAACGTCCTTAAATATTGTAATGTCCACATATATGCTGACGACGTCCAGTTATATGTTTCTGTCCTCCTGATCGTATTAGTATGTGTATTAAAGATTTGAACCATGACTTAACCCAAATAGGGGAATTGGCTTCTATGAATGGATTATGTCTTAACCCTATCAAATCCATTGCCTATGATGGTCTAGATAAGATCACTTTGGACAATTCAGTAATTGAATACGTCGACACGGCCAAGAATCTTGGAGTAGTATTTAACAAAACATTGACATGGAAAAACGACATTTTTAGCGCAGTAGGAAAAGTGTATGGAGCATACACTCAGGTTAACACAGTACTTCACACCTTTAAACATTAGACTACTTTTGGCGAAAGCGTACTTAATACCTACGCTCCTGTATGGTTGTGAGATTTATGCTAATTGTGACTGTGCCGGTAAAAGTAAACTAAATTTTGCTTACAACAACATTGCTAGATATGTGTTTGGGCTAAAAAGACTTGACCACGTGTCTGAACAAGCTGAGAGGTTGCTCAACATCACTTTTGAATATTTGCTAAAAGTAAGAGTGCTTGTAGCCCTACATAAAATAATACATACGAACGAACCTGAATATCTATATCGAAGACTCCAATTCTTTCAGTCTACGAGGTCAGTACTACTTGTCCTCCCTAAACATCGAATCCAAATATCGGAAAGTCAATTTTTCATTAACTCTATCCGCCTTTGGAACTCACTACCTATCAGAATAAGGTCAATCGACAATGCACTGCGTTTCAAAAATGAGTTAACCAGTTTTTACCATAGTTAATTATAATTATATAGGTATTAATTATATGTTGTTTTCTCTTGTACATTCGTTATACTATACTATACTTTACTTTACTTTACTTGTACTTACTTCGATCTCTCTGTCGCGGCCGCTTCACACGAGTGGTACATTTGTACAGATTTGTATGGTTCTTATTGCCACAAACAAAACTAGGATCAAAACTTTGTTTCTAGTACATATACATACCTTAGCTTGACAAAATTTTGTGCAAATGCGTATTCGTGTGACATGGCTTTGTGAATTCTATCCAAAAATATGAATGCTTAAAAGATTCGATTTCTATATATTTAATAGTTATTTATGTTTTTATGTTTCTTAACAAATATTTTTAGACTTTGTTTTTCTTTTTAATATGCAACTTCTATTACTTAATTATTATGAATTGTGACTAGCACTATAATATAATTTTGTACAATTGTTGTGCTAGGATGAAGTTTCTAAATAAACAAACAAACACACCTGCTCTCTGAGAGCACTCTTCAACAATCCGAAATACGCGAGCAGTGGAACAACATTTCCCGATTATTAAGTACAGCCGCCGAAGAAGTAGTTGGATTTCAGCGAGCCCGAAAGCACAAATGGTACGATGAGGAATGTCAAGGAGCCGCAAAGGAAAAATACGCCGCCTATAGGTCCGCTCTGCGATTGGGCGCAACGCGAGCCACGTGGGACCGTTATAGGGAACTGAAGAAGGAAGCGAGACGTATTTGCCGCAACAAGAAGAGAGAGTCCGAAATACGTGAGTGCGAAGAGCTTGAGATGTTGGCTGACAGGAAGAACGCCCGAAAATTCTACCAGAGGGTTAGCGACTTACGAAAAGTTTCAAGACCGGGGCGAACTCCTGTAAGAACAACAATGGCGACCTAATGACCGATGTCCAGAATATACTTAAATTGTGGAGGGAACACTTTTACAA
>NW_023458709.1:142732-163752 GCF_013731165.1 Rhagoletis pomonella
TAATGTCACCTTTGAAATCCAACGGAGAATACACTTGCCAACAAGTGCTACTTTGGGCTGAGCAGGCAATTGAGAAGTAAAAAAATCTCACTCTATAAGTCACTCATCATGCCTGTGCTGGTGTATGGCGCGGAGGCATGGAAAATGAAAACATCTGATGAGGCGGCTCTTGGAGTTTTCGAGAGAAAGATTCTGCGAAAGACTTACGGACCTTTACGCGTTGGTGATGGCGAATATCGCAGACGATTTAACGATTAGCTGTATGAGGTTTACTACGATACAGACATAGTGCAGCGAATTAAAATTTAGCGGCTTTGCTGGCTTGGCCATGTCGTTCGAACGGACAGAAACGCTCCTGCTCTGAAAATATTCAACGCGGGCCGCGATTCTGGTAACAGAGGAAGAGGAAGACCTCCTCTGCGTTGGAAATACCAGGTGGAGAAGGACGTGGCTTCACTTGGCATTTTCAATTTTCGTCAGTTAGCACAGAAGAGAAATTACTGGCGTGCTGTTTTGGGCTCGGCCAAAATCGCTTAGGTGGTTACAGTGCCAATAAAGAAGAAGAAGAAGACTAATGTACTTTAATCATTCTTGCAATACAAGATGTCCATATGTACATATAAAACATTTAAATAATAATTGTAACACAATTAAAAATACACTGAAATGATAATTTGAAATAAAGTTTTTTTTATACAAATGTTTTTTATATTTGTTTTCTCTGAATTAAATGGTGTTTTCATATGAATTACTAAAACGGTATGTATAATTCACGGATAAAGAGTATGGCTACTGCATCTACACTAAATTAACGTTTTATCAATATATTACATGGATACTATATTCACACTAAATGTGTGTTTTACGAATATGTAGTATTGATACCACTTCTATAAAAATTTTATGCTCTATTAATGTGTGTATTGCTATATTGACAAATATTATATGGATACTATATTCACACTAAATATGTGTTTTACGAATATGGAGTATTGTATTGATACCACATCTATGAGAAATTTACGCTATATTAATGTGTGTATTGCTATATTAACAAATATTAGCTATTAATCCCATATGGATATCACATCCATAATTATCGCTTCTTTTCTACCTTTTCTTTTAGTCGAGAAAACGGCGTTTGACAGCATTAATTACATTTCTTTTTGCCGGTTTTCATACTTAAAATAAGATTTACAGGTAAACAAAAAAATCAGAATAATAGCTACTATATACATAAATAGTATAGCACACAAAAAAAGTGGTGTGTGCTTTTAACTATACCCACCTACCGACATGTATTTCGACCTGCTGAATCCGAATCTGAGGTCCGTTTCACTTCTACTTCCTCAGAATTACGAGGAAATGGCGTATAAAAAATAAAAGTGGCGAAAAATTCGCATAGTTTTTGTTTTAATAAAGGCTTCGGAGTAAATGACGTGAGAAATCGTAGCAGAAAAGAAAATTCCATCGTAGACTTTTTATACATCGCTCATTTGCATGCAAACATTACGAAGTATATATACATAAATAAGGTAAAAATAAACCTCACGGTTAGGCTTGCAAAATATGCAGGTCTAACTACGAGCCTCCGGGCTTGGGGTAAAATCTGCGCGCTGCGGCTTTGTCTTTCTTCGAGTTGCGGTTAAAAACTTTCGAGATTCTACGATTACGATTACGAAATATGACTAGCAATAAGTTGTTTTCTTTTTAAGTTTCGTATATGGTAAAAAATAACATATACTAGGAGACTGGTTGTGGTTCCCCCAAAGAAGTCTATATTTATATCTAGATTTTCGAGGGATACTTCCGAGGACGATATAAAGTTTTACATCTCGTCCAAAGTTAAAACTGTCAACTTAAGTATCAGAAAATTTAATTTTAAATATGAAAGAAATATTTCTTCATTTAAAATAGACGTAAATTTAGAAAATTTTGACATGCTGCTTAGTAGTTCTTTTTGGCCCTCCGGAGCTTTCGTTCGTGAATTTGAGTATAGGCCCAACAAAAATAATAATTTAGCAAATATTCCCCGTCAGAATACAGAACCAAAAAACTGATTACTAAATCTGCTTTAAGTATTTATTATCAAAACGTAAGAGGCATAAATACTAAATTAACGAATTTATATCTTCATGGCCTTGAATGCAATTATAATATAATTTCTTTGACTGAAACTTGGCTCAAACCTCACACTTTTAATTCAGAGATTCTTTCAAATAATTATCATATCTACAGAAAACATCGAGAGGACAGAGTCGGCGGTGGCGTACTCTTTGCCGTAGACTCTTCAATACCATCTGAAGAAGTTGGTCTTCCACACATCGAATCTGCAGAATTCAAATGCATTCGTGTTCAGGTTGGAAGGGGGTTTACTTACTTAGCTCTATGCTATATTCCTCCCCGATCTGACTTATCAGTGTATTCACAACATGTATCTTTACTGAAATCAATTAATTCAATGATTAAACCCTCTGATTCATTGATTGTGTTGGGTGACTTTAATTTACCAAATGTATCATGGAACATCATTGACAATGATATTATACCTTTCTCGTCTAGCGCGTGCAACAACGTATTTTTGGAGGAGATGGCTGAACTCTGCCTGAATCAAGTTAATGTACTTCGCAATAAGTTTGGCAAAGTATTAGATCTTGTTTATGTTGATGATGCATCTAAGTCGGCTGTAAATAAATGTGACCCACTAGTTTTGCCCGAAGATGTCTACCACCCTGCTATTGAGATATCTTACGAAATTATAAACGATGGTCAAAATTGCGATGTCCAAACATACGAACCAAATATTCGCTTTGATTTTTCGAAAGCCAACTTTAAAAATCTGAATAAAGAATTGTCTAAATTGTCGTGGCCTATATACAATGAAAAAGTTGAGCAAAGCGTTGCACATTTTAATTTTACTGTACATAGATTATTTGAAAAGTATGTGCCTAAACGCACGTGTGTTCCTGTAGAACAAACACAGTTATGGTTCACTAAAGAACTGTGTTTAGGCCTCCACGCTAAATCAAATACTTAAAGTAAATTATCGGGTGTACCACCCTAATGTTAATTTAACAGATGCACACACATACACATTCGTATGTGAAACAAGACAAAAAGAAAAACTGCACTTTTCCTGTCAGTGCACCTTCGTTAAATTTCCCCTGAAAACGGAACTCTTCAAACCGTTTAGAGGGTTCGACTTCAGTTTCTAACTTTTTAAACTTTCTATTGGATTTCAATCACCAGCGATTACGGACGTTCCGCCACCACACCACTTCATAATCAAGGTAATATTGTAAGCCCCCTTGAATTTTAATATACCTATTAAATAAACCGTCAAACTTAATTGTATTTCAAACTAAAACCTGGTGCTTTTGTTTTCTTATTTTTCCAATAAAAAACACTGGTGCACTTATCGAGTCTATACCCATTAAGTCGCCAGGGTTTTTCATGGTCCATCTTCGCCAGGAACTATAATTAACCAGAGCAAAGCAAATACAGTCCACTGCAGCTAAACAAAGGCGCCATTCTTTGAATATACCAGCGGTCAAGGGTCACTAGCGGTCTCCAGATTATTACATCTGCGTATACAACCGTCCGCCAGCATCAACTGGAGAATTGCCACAAACACCAGCGTGAAGTTACAATAAGTCGGGAACGTACCACATCAGTACACAACACCCAAATTAACCACCAGCACCACATTAAAAAACATTCAGGAGTTTTAAAGGTATGTGGTTGACATTTCAAATTTCTTGCACATTCTCGTATACGTAATACGGCAAATATTTAAAATACCAAAAACCTGCGCATATCCAAAATTATCGCGAGTGATCTTGTGGAAATCATCGGTGCATTGATATCACTTTTTGTGTTCTTTCGCACTTAATTAGTAAATAACGTTGTGAACAAATATCTGCAGCAATACACAAGTGTGGGTTAGAGTAGATTTTTCTGTGCTTAACACCACCTCAGTTGTTAGTGTAACCTTAATTTATAGCGAGCACACTTTTTACAAGTTTTTTTTTGTTTTTTTTATTATATTTAGTTTCGTGTTTTCAAAATCACTTATTCAAATTTGCAAAACATCGATTTTATTATTTTTCACATCGAGTTTGCTTTCAATATTTTCAAACAATCGTGTTGCAAGCATTTGTTAATTGGTCAAATCATCGGCACTAACAACAATTCACTGAGTTGAGGATACATAACCTCACTTGTGACTGCACTTGTTACACACATTTGGTTTCACATTGGGACACTTTTTAACTTCTGCAATTCTGCATCCACAAGATCACTTTGAACGATTAATCAACAAAAATAATATATGCGTAGCACAGTTGAATTATTTCACATTTATACACAAATATTTCGCTGAGAGTTGGGTGGCGAGTATCAGTTCCTGTAATCTTAGAAGATTTTCATTAGTGTACGCGAGTATACATAAATACATATATTTACATACATATATTACGCTTGATATTTAATAAATAATTTGATATCCGTGCGAAATTGCACCTAAATTGCGGTGTTAACTTATTTGATTGTGGTGGTTTATTCGCTTAAAACTTTGGGAAAGTTATAATTTTCGAAGTGCTCTCGTAACTTATTTTTATTAGGATCTTAAAAATGGAAACATTTATCCGATTAGCTGATGTTGTGCCTGAGTTTGAGGCCGACTACAATAGCATGACTGAAACGGAGCACACAAAATACACTCTTGCCATCCAGCAAGAGGAACTGAAAGCCATGTGGAGGAAAGCAAAGATAGCGTACGAAGAGTATTTAAGTTCAGGTGCGGTAGAAGCAAAATCAGCCTCAGTGAAGGCTAAGTATAAAAGTACCTATTCTACTTATCTGCGCTGCATGTCGAACATGGCAGAACTCCATGCGAAGCTCGTCAAAAGTGACAAAGATACCGAGGATATGTCGGCCAGAGAACACAACATCCATCTCCCACCGTGTGATACGGATGTGTTCAAAGGCGATTATCTCTCGTGGCCTACATTCCGTGACATGTTTACGGCCATTTATATCAATAATAAGCGCCTCACTCCTGTAGAAAAGTTGTTTCATTTGAACCAGAAAACTCAAGGGGAGGCCAAAGAGATAGTTAGCAAATGTGATGTTACAAACGAGGGCTTCAATACTGCATGGAAAAACCTTTGTGATAGGTTCGAGAATAAACGCATTCTAGTGAATTCGCAGATAAAGATTCTTTTTAACCTAGAGTCAGTAGAAAGTGAGTGCGGTACTTCATTAAAAAAGTTACAGCGAAATATTAATAATTGTTTATCGGCTTTGCGATGTCATCACATTGACGTATCCAATTGGGACGCCATCGTTACATATCTCTGCTCCACGAAATTGCCAGAGAGTACGTTGTTGGGAACAAACAATTGAAAATAAAACCGAAATTGCCAAGTGGGAGGATATGGATAAATTCCTCTCTAATAGGTTTCAAACACTTGAAACAATATCAGATATTAAAGCTGTAAAACACCCTCGATTTTCAAAGCCCCAAAATAGCAAAAACAATGAGACTCAGAAAAGGCACGGGGCCTACCAAGCAAGCGTAGCCAAGATTCTGTGCAAATTTTGTAAAGGCAATAATCACAAACTGTCAAAATGCCAAAAATTTCTTAAAATAACAACGGCAGACAGAATCGCCTTCATTAAAAATAATCATGGTTGCTTGAATTGCTTATCTTCTGGACATACTGTGACTAGGTGTACATGCTCATTTAATTGCAGCGTCTGTCACCAAAGACACCACACGCTCCTTCACATTCAAGCATTTCAGCCAAAAGCAACTATGAACCAAAGGCATCAAACCAACGTATCCGATGGGTCAGAGAACATCGCGTCAACTTCTGCTCAAGCTCAGGCAAGACACGATGCTACCAAAGCAAACAAAGGACCAACCCAAAATGTCCAATCCTGCTTTGCTAATACCAACATAGGAATTCTATTAGGGACCGCCCGAGTCAATATATATTTTAATAATACAAATTTTTCGGCCCGCGCTCTAATAGATTCCGGATCGGAGTGCTCTTTCATTACTGAAAGACTTAAGCGTAGGATTAATCTGCCCTCGAGGAGGATACAAGCTCAAGTATCTGGAATAAATAACACAGTCTCAGCTCAAGTAAAAGAGGCGTGTTTTATACAACTGCGGTCACCAATTGACCCACTGATCAATATAGATACCACCGTGTTGGTATTACCACAATTAACTGGAAATCTACCGACTTGCCAAATCGATGCTAGGACTAAGCAAGCGTTTCCAGAGTTAGTTTTAGCAGACAAGAGATTTTTTGTAAGTGAGCAAGTTGATCTTGTCCTCGGTGGAGACATTTACGCACAAATAATGCTAGGCGGTATAAGGAAAGACGTACTGGGAACTCTTCTTGCTCAGGAAACCGTCTTCGGCTGGATTCTCACCGGTCAAACTGACACAAGTACCCCAGCGAATAAGTGCGTATCATTTTTTAGCGAAATAAATTTAGACAAACGCTTAGCGTCCTTTTGGGAATTGGAAGATATCCCAAGAAATAAGACCTACAACAAAGATGAAACCTATTGCGAGGAACTTTATAAAAGCACTACTAAACGGAATAAAGCAGGCAAATATATTGTGCCACTGCCGTTCAAACAGGATTTTCCAAATAACGTACGATTAGGTCCGTCACTTAAGATCGCTTGCTCACAATTTTTTCGAAGTGAAACGCGTTTAGCAAAGGATCCACCTTTACAATCAGAATACAATAGGGTATTGTCTGAATACGAGACATTGGGCCACATGACTCAGATTCCTGAACATATTCCTGGAGACGAATGTGAGAACTACTTCCTACCTCATCATGCTGTCAGGAAAGAGGAAAGCACTACCACCAAAGTGCGAGTAGTCTTTAACGCATCGTGTCCGACTGCAAACGGAGTCAGTCTCAACGACATCCTCCACCCAGGTCCAGTCCTGCAAAGTGACTTGACAATTTTAATATTACGGTGGAGACTATTTCAATATGTGTTTAACAGCGACATCGAAAAGATGTATCGCCAAATTTTATTAAACCCTGATCAAACCAAATATCAACGTATTGTTTTCCGAAAAAGCTCAAGCGAACCAATTAATTTATATGAACTGAACACGGTTACCTTCGGTGTTAATTGCGCACCTTACTTAGCAATTAGAACCCTACTTCAATTAGCTGACGATGTAGAGAGTCTATATCCTGTAGCTTCAGATATATTGAAAAAATGTATGTATGTCGACGATGTTTTAGCAGGAGGACATACCATCGAATCTACCATCAAAGCTAAAGACGAGGTATCAATGGTTTTACAATCTGCTGGATTCCCGCTACGAAAATGGACATCCAACTGCGAAAAAATACTGGAAGGATTACCCAAATCACACCTTTTAAACGAAGATTTTTTGGATTTTGAGGACACCAGTACCGTCAAGGCGTTGGGCATCAGATGGAATGCCCATTCTGATAAGTTTTATTTTACTGCCAAGCCATTGGAGACTGAGGTTCGCTTTACAAAAAGAGCAATACTTTCGGCTATTGCAAAATTATTTGACCCATTAGGATGGCTCGCGCCATTTGTAGTATTATTTTCACTGCTAAGCGTACTGTCCAAATGTCGGTAGGAAGCAATACGATTGTGACACATCTTTGGTGCATCCAAATTTGGAGTAACCCCATTCGAATTTTCATCTGTACTTGGTGATGAGTTTGTTTCAATTTTAGCTAGTTTCCAACTGTTGATGGGAATAGTTTTGACACATTTTCTGAATTCTTCAATTTGCGATCTCAGCGAAGATCCACCTAAACAAAAAGACTGCAGATTACATATACTAACAATACAAACGAAAAAAAAACCTGCACCGCCTTTTGTTTAACAACAAGTAAAATTGACGGAAGACAGCACATCTTCGGTCGCAGCTAGCTCAATTGGATTGGAGCACCTCTCACCTCTGCCGCTTCTGATTCTGTCGCGCCGTTGGATGTGCTAATAGGCATATTTGTGAATTTAAACTTTTGCGTTATTGCGCGTAGTGAAGAAATATTTTCCGAGGGGCTGTCGTCGGTGGAAGTTAGAGAATACGGTCCGGCCGATTCTTCCGCGATGCGACGAATTCCCCATCCATCCTTCAGGTCCACTGGGTTTTGACGTGCAAGGATGGGGTGCTTAATTGCGTGAATGGTATCCGTCACATATTTCTAACGGAAGCTGAAAGTAGAAGGTGAAAAATATTCAATTAAAATATTGTTGACAAAAATACACTACTTACCGTCTCGTGTCATTCAGGAAATACTTGACTTAGGCTGCAATTCGATGAATGAAATGTCAACAATGATCGTAAATTTTACGCTATGTGAAAGCAACACCGCCTCAGTGTGGCACAGGGTATCACAAAAAAAAAAATAAATAAATAAAAAAAAAAAAATCAAAACTCCTCCACTTCAACAACCACGACTGAAAACGGAAAGGTCGCGCTATATGCAAAGTAAAGTTTATTTTATAAAAAGCATGATTGTTGTATTTTATTCGGAAACCCCAATTCGAGCTCATCCCCATTGAAAGAACGCATTAAGTGTTGTTTTCGAAACCTCGATAACTTTATTGAAGCTTTGTTAACTAATTTTTAAATTTATGTCATTTCTTCGCTCTCTAAAAGGGCTATGGATTCGGGTTCACAAAGAATCCTGTACAATATATATATATATATATATATATATATATATATATATATATATACATATATATATACACTTATTTTAATGCGACTTTGTACGATAGCGCCCCCACGCAACTGATGAGCTTTGCTTCTAAATTGTTTTTGTTACATATGTTCGGCACCGAATATCGAAAGTCCCGGATACCTTTAAAATCGGTACCGAGTAGGTATGAGTACTCATATGTGTTGACTCATCACATCTCTAATGTAAGAACGTAAGTTCAATTTACGCTCTTGGTTGACAGCGCAGCCAGGGTTAGGGCTCCCCTACGATCGGTAAACTGAAAATCTACTACGCAACTCGATACCGGCGAACTCCTTAGATTTGCTCGGGACAAAGCAAAGCTTATTAAATATGCATTTCCTTTTAATAAAATCATGAGTTAATCAATTTTGAAGTGCCCTCCAACTTAGGAATATCAAAATAAATCATTAAGTTGTGATACTACCAAGCACATTCATAAGCACTAGCGGTTGAACCGATTCAGCGAAGTCCCGCACCATGCGAACAAATAATGAAACGGTTTATTCTTTCGGGTGGGAGGCCAAGGTAAACACACTATAGTCATTCTCTCACCTAGTGTACGATATAAGCGAATTATTATTCAGCCACTATACACTGCAGGGCATGGAATTAGTCCTCAAAAAATAAAAAATAAAAATAATATAATAAAGTAAAATAAAAATAGTAATAAGAAATGTAAATCATTAGCAATTAAATATGCGTATGTATATATGTATAACTTGCCACCCTGCTAAGGTTTTAAAATACACAATGAACCATAATTGTGCATACGGCGATAAAAAGGGGGTTTAACTTTACAGAATGCCTCGCTTCACGGCCACCCGCACTAAGACCGAAAAACGTATCGATCATTTTAAGATTCCTTGTCGGTTGTGCGGTAACAACCACGGAGTACGACTCTGCCCCATATACCGAGGGAAATCCGCAGAGGAAAGGTTGCGGGCGATTTTGATACATCGGTACTGTCCCAACTGTTTGTCGCCATTCCATCGGATCGAAATATGTGGAAGCAATGACCGATGCCACCGCTGCGACGAAAAGCACCATACCTCCCTGCATATTGAAGACTACGGCGATCCAAGGGAAACGACGGAAAATCACCCCGATAACGACGACGGCTCTGACGGAGCGATTTCGCTCTACGGTTCCGACCAAACGACGTCATGGGCGAAGCAGGTAGAGGCAGAAGAGGTGGAAAGACAGGAAGAGATAATCCCTTCACCACCAGACGGCGGCTTGAAAACCCGCAAGATTCGACCGCCGCTACAGCACGAACTTGAAGCAGACAGTCCCATGCCAGCAGTGCTCACACACACACAGGCGGTCAACGAAATGACGCGGAAACTAGTCCTTTTCGCTCATATCGGCGCGGAACCAATTCTGGCCACCGAGATGACGCGGAAACTCGTCCTTTTCGCTCATTTTGGCGCAAGCGTAATTGCAGCCAGCGTGATGGCGCGGAAACTCGTCCTTTTCGCTCGTCGCGTTGGCAAGCAATAAGGGCCGCACGACAACGACGTGGCGACCGTTCCTCCCTCACCATCCAACGCATTCCATCGGGTGGATTCCGGACAGGCAAGTTAAAAACAATCGCGGTTCCAGCACCAATAATGCGCTCATTCGTAGCCATCGCCCCAACCGCAATTGTACGAATCGAGTCAGGCGGCCGACTTCATCTGGTGCGGGCGTTGATTGACTCTTGCGCCCCCAGCAGTACCATCGACAGGGACCTAGCACGGGAGCTTCAGCTCGAAGTCAGCAACGCCCGCGCGAAAACATGTTCCCTCGCGAGGAAAGTACGGGGTCGCGGAACGAGTAATTACTCAGGCCAGGCTAGTTACGCGATACAACCGACTCAGCCCCGCGGCTAACATCGACCCAACGATAGCGACGCCGTTTCAATTTATGCGCCTGGCGGATCCACAGTTCTATCGGGCCACCCCCACTCGACTAACACTTGGCGCTGATGTATACGCCCAGGTCATGGTATGTGGCACTCCGCCAACAACGATCGGCGGTTTACTGGCGCAAGCTTCCATGTTCGGGCTGATTATATCAGGAGCTCACCAAATGTGACGAAATAGTTAAAATTTTATATTTAGTATTCATGAATACATACCGAATTTAAATAAAAGTGCAATGAAATGATCAACCACACCTTTTTTTCCTATTAGCTTTTTCTTCCATTTTTCCCCGTAGCTAGAGATTGCAAGGAGGACCGGAGAACGTGCGGACTAGATCCCCGGGCAAGGACCAATCTGCGGCAGAATTCACAAAGTTAAAGAACATAATTTACAATGTAAATAAATGTAAATGTAAGGTGTGGTGGCTGAACCATCTTTGAAACGTTGCTTATAGCAAGGGGGCCGGTATGTTTAGGCCTCCACGCTAAATCAAATACTTAAAGTAAATTATCGGGTGTACCACCCTAATGTTAATTTAACAGATGCACACACATACACATTCGTATGTGAAACAAGACAAAAAGAAAAACTGCACTTTTCTTGTCAGTGCACCTTCGTTAAATTTCCCCTGAAAACGGAACTCTTCAAACCGTTTAGAGGGTTCGACTTCAGTTTCTAACTTTTTAAACTTTCTATTGGATTTCAATCACCAGCGATTACGGACGTTCCGCCACCACACCACTTCATAATCAAGGTAATATTGTAAGCCCCCTTGAATTTTAATATACCTATTAAATAAACCGTCAAACTTAATTGTATTTCAAACTAAAACCTGGTGCTTTTGTTTTCTTATTTTTCCAATAAAAAACACTGGTGCACTTATCGAGTCTATACCCATTAAGTCGCCAGGGTTTTTCAAACTGAGAAACTTGAAAAACAGAAAGTCACGTTATTTTAGATTACACAAAAAAACCGGCTTACACTCATACTATGTAAAATACTCACTTTTGCGTCACAAGTTCTTTGAATTAAACAAAAAGTGTTATAAAGATTACTTGTGTAAAATCAAACGACGTATAATATATAACCCCAAATCATTTTATGATTTCGTAAACTCCAAGCGAAATGTACGTGGGTTTCCTTCCGCCATGAAGTATCAAAATACCGTCTCTGGTGATAATCAAACAATTTCTAACATGTTCGCTCAGTTTTTTAAATCCAATTATTCCACTAACTCCCAAGCATACTTTGACTATCCTTTTAAACTAAGTCCAATTAACTCAATACATAACCCTATAATATCTCCCGATGATGTTTTAGTTTACCTGAAGTCCTTAAAGCAGTCTTTTAGTTATGGTCCTGACCAGATCCCCACTTGTTTTCTTAGAAATTGTGCTGATTATCTCTATGAGCCGTTAACAGCCTTATTTAATTTGTCTCTTAAAGAGGGCGTTTTTCCAACTGTATGGAAGGAATCGTTCATAACCCCCTTACATAAAAGCGGAAGCAGGTCTTCAGTGGAGAACTACCGGGGCATAGCTAAGCTTTCTGCAATTCCTAAATTATTTGAAGCAATTATAACAAATCGGTTGACGCATTCTATCACTTCAGGCATTTCATACAGTCAACATGGATTTTGCAAGGGCAAATCAACTTCTACAAATTTACTTGAATTAACATCCTATATCTCAAAAGCATTTAGTGAGAGCAAAACTGTTGATGTTATATATACTGATTTCAGTAAAGCATTTGACAAAGTGTGCCACTCGTTGCTCATCTATAAACTTGATCTTCTTGGTCTTCCGCCTAATTTTCTACGTTGGATCTCTTCATACCTCTATGATAGATCACAAAGGGTATTGTTTAAAAATACTATCTCTGACGTCATTGATGTTACTTCAGGAGTCCCTCAGGGTAGCCACCTAGGCCCGATTCTGTTCTTGCTTTTTATAAACGATATTTCTACAGATATAAAATTCTCCAAAATTTTAATGTATGCAGATGATGTAAAACTTTATAAATCGTACGTTTCAATTGAAGAAAGGTCTTTGCTACAATCAGACTTAAACAGCATGGCTTACTGGTGTAAAGTAAATCTTATGCCTCTAAATCTTAAGAAATGTAAAGTAATGTGCTTCTCGCGAAGAGCTGTTCTGCCAGTTTCTTATATAATAGGTAACCATAACCTGGAACAGGTATACAATTTTGTGGACCTTGGTATCACAATGGATCCTAAGCTTAATTTTAATCTTCACATTAATGTGACAGTCAACAAGGCTAAAGGTGTACTTGCATTTGTGAAACGATGGTCAAAAGAATTTAGTGACCCGTATATCACTAAAACCCTGTTTACAACATTAGTTAGGCCGATTCTGGAATACGGCTCGGTGGTTTGGAATCCAAGGTATCAAATTTACTCAGACAAGATAGAATCAATTCAAAAACAATTCCTACTTTTTGCTTTAAGAAATTTCCGATGGGATTCTCAATATAGGCTTCCACCTTATACGAGTCGCTTAAAACTTATTAACCTTCCTACACTTGCCAGTCGCAGGGAAATGTTTGGTATAATTTTTATGGTTAAATTACTGACAGGCTCAATTTCAAGTCCGTCTCTTCTGGCTGATGTAAGCTTTAATGTTCCGTCACGCGTATCAAGACACTTTTGTCCCATATTTCTGAAAGCTTGTAAAACCAATTTTGAATTGCACGACCCACTCCGTTGCATATGCCAGGATTTTAACTCTCATTCCAGCACGTTTGATATATCAGATCCGCTTTTCAGCATTAAGAAAGCGATACTCTCCTCTCTCAATGAGTGAATTATTGACATAAATACATAAAATCAGCTGATGAATTTAGTTCTGTAGCTGAACAGTTTTAGATCTCGACACTTAACAAACTCCTGCCTATCGTGACTCGGCACAAAAATTTAAAATATTGGTTCCGTACGTCATGCGGACTGCGCCCCTCGTGCGGATGGGCGGGAATGGAGGGTAAAAACCGTTGGGATATTATTATTATTATTATTCTGTAAACACGTGCATTTATTATGTAATACGCTAGTGTAATTTAAAATATGTTAACAACCTTGTCATTGTTGAAACTATTACCGATTCGCGACTGAATTTAAAAAAAAATATCTGATTTATAAACCTGCATTTACATCATATATGTAATACTCCTAAGTAGCTAGTACCGTCCGAAAACACTACAGTACAGATACTCACATAGCATTTGGAAGATTACTTTTCTAAAAATCACCTTTATGAGTCTTCTTCGATCACTTCTGATGATTAAAAACTGATTAATCGCTTCCGCGATTAAAAAAAGACTCGAAAATGACTCACGCTTACGCTTGAAACATGATTTATTGCAAATATGTTTAAAAAAATGGGCAATCACAAATTGATCATTCTGGGGATTTAAATGTGCTTTTTCTTTGCTTATTTAAACAAACATTTGTTTCAGCTGCCTTTGCTTCTAACAGCATAATTTTTTAAGCCTATGTCAAATTTTAAAAATATCAGTCAAGTCGGGGTGTGAAGTGCGTGGTGTAAAGAATTGCTGTACCCATGATTCAATAATTAAAGGTTTGCTCGTTAGTGACATTAGAGTTTTGACACTGCCTTAGCTCCCTTACAAAAGCTTTGCACACACACACGAACCCACATACAGTGGCTTGCTAAGGGAGCCGATTTTGTCAAGAGGGAGCGAGAAAACTGTTTTTTGAGCAAACCTTTTGTTATTGAATCATGTTCAGTACCTACATAAGTAAGAACATTAATAAAAATAATAATAATAATGTCAGCTAAACAATTTACAATTTACGATACTTTTGGCATTCGATACCGATATTTTCTACTCGATAGTTTCAAAACGATATTTTTTGGAATCCAGTACCAGAACCCTAGTATCGTATCGAATGTCATAAACTCACATTCCAACACTGAGGGAAAACATTTTAGAATAAAAAAAAACGTGCTCAATTGAAAAAATACTCATATGAAAGAGCACCAACCCAACTCGTTTTAAATTTGAGTATATACGTTATCAAATATGTGGCTGTGAAGTGCACAGATGATTTTTCGTAATTAAGAAGAAAAAAATTAATTTTATGTTCCGTCTGATGGTAATTCAACCCGGACCCTCTCGGCCGCAACCAATTGTATCAAGCGTCTTTGCACACTCAGCCACAGCCATACATGTAAAGGTGTTTTCAAATGTTGAGTTTGAATCAACAGCACAGCCCGCGATTAGTGCATTTAGTCTGTTCCAATAGCAGTCCGGTTTACAGGATTTAGTCAGAACTTACAGGAAGTCGTTCCTATTGACATAAAACCTGTAAGTGGGAACACCTTTGAGAGAGTAACTGAGCGACTGTTCCTAGTCGGAAATTACAGCATTTAGTCCGGAGTTTTTTTTCCTGTAAGTTCAAGAAAAGCGGCCTCATTTTTACTCCGATTTCAATAATTTTCAACGCTTTGAAACACACACAATAACCATACCCAGTTTGGTACAAATTGGTAGAACGGTTACCGAGATACATATATGTGATCATAAGTGGGCTTTAATACTTACTCATTTATCGAAGATTTTGTATTTCTCTAAATTACCGTTATATGGGATGTGGGCGTGGTTATTGTCCGATTTTAAAATTTTTTGGTCATTTGGTATGTTGTACCGAGGCCAACAACTGTGCCAAGAAGAATTGGTAAAGCGGTTACCAAGATATACACATGTAACCATAAGTGGGCGTGGCTACGCCCATTTTCCAACAATTTATAATATTCTTATTTTTCGTCTAAAACTTATAGTAAATATCAATTTTGAGTGAATAATCTCCAGTAGTTACTAAAATATCGCAGTTTTCGTATTTCTTAAAATTACTGTTATATGGGAAGTGGGCGTGGTTATAGTCCGATTTCGCCCATTTTCAATACCAACCTACCTTGGCTAAATGGAAGCCTACATACCAAACGGACAGACGGACGGACAGAGAGACATGGCTTAATCGATTTCTCTTTTCATTCTGATCATTTATGTATACATTTGTCTATATCTAT
The DNA here is from genome assembly GCF_013731165.1 of Rhagoletis pomonella. Lineage (NCBI taxonomy): Eukaryota > Metazoa > Arthropoda > Insecta > Diptera > Tephritidae > Rhagoletis > Rhagoletis pomonella. The sequence continues at coordinate 158,480 of NW_023458709.1, forward strand.
CTCGATTCGTTTTGGCTGTTACAAACAACCGTTATGTGAACAAAACTAATATACCCTTGTGCACAAGTGCGCTCGGGTATAACAACGCTTCTCCAATTCCCATTGGACTATAGTCTATAGAAATAGGCTCAGTTGAAAAAAAAAACATAATCATGTCTAAAGTACATCCATCTTTTGTAGTCATGTTTTAAATAAAATTTATAAAAAAAAACTACAAATGAATTATGTAACTTTTTTTAGATACAATCTGTCTCATTTAGGTACATATATTTTATGATATTAGGTACAATCTGAAATTTCCATTTTTCATCCCTGGTATGTAGTGTATATATAATGGAAAAATCCATTTTGTTAGGACTTTTCACTTGATTTAAATACGAACATTTTTAAACGGCAAGGAAATAAAGAATTGATATTCTTATAACGGGTTTTTTTCTCAGTGAAGGATAATGGTATTAACAGCTCAACCTAATATTACCGGCGAGAGTTTTTCCACGCACGCACGCAAGTTTTTCACATTTGATAAGCCCAAATCAATTTGCGTGCGTGATTTCTCAGAGTTGCATTTCTGTCAAATTTACAGAAGTTTGCCGAGAAAAATTTGAATTCATAGTCGAGCCAAATTGCCAATTGAGCATAAACGTCAAATCGAAATGTTACGCAAGACAAGTCTTGGAATTTGAGTTAGCTTTTTACGCACGCATATAAGGTTGGCCTGTAACAATTCTTCCCGATATAAATTGGGCTTTAAAGTGCAGAAATTTTTACTATGGTTAGGATTGCATATGGTGGGATTTGAACCCGCGGCCTCGGTGTTTAAGTCAACACCTCAATCTCTACATGTTGTAATAATTATAAAGTCCGGCGCTTACACAATATGTTAGTGTTTGGCCGAACTTTCCCTCCGATTTGTCGCGTGGGCCTTAATGTAAAGGGGGTGCCTACAGTTTTATGTCGACTCTGAACGGCGATTGTATTTTATGTGAAGCTGTTTTTCATTTTCAAGGTTTGCGCACTTCTAACCACTACACCCCAGCGGCCTATATGCGAGACCTATATTCAGATACACTTTTTGGTTTTTGGTATCGATATTTGGAATATCGAGTCTTTTAATTCCGATATTAATGGGTACCCGATATTTTTAAAGCGATACTTTAAATGAGTACCATATCGATACTTTCGGTTCGATATCGTGTCCCAACTACGGACTAAAAAACGGTTTAACTGATTTCTTGGTGGGAAATGATTGGAGATTACCGAATTTAATATTAGATTTCGGTATTGATGGCCTGTCACTATTTAAAAGCAGCGCAAAACAAGTTTGGCCAATACTGGCCAGTGTTATGTGTTTCTTGTTGGCGTAAATGAAGGTACTTCAAAGCCAAAATGCGCAAACGATTTTTCACAAGAATTTATTTAAGAACTGAATGTTCTTATGCAAGAGGGGCTAGTTTTTACAAATAACTTTTTCCATATTATCGTGCGCTGTTTTGTAATGGATGCACCTGCAAAATCCTTTATATTGGGAACTAAGGGGCATAGAGGATATTTTTCTTGTGGACGGTGTACACAAAAAGGGCAAATGGTTAACCATCGGCTTATTTTTCCACCAAGATGCGAGTATATGGTTAGAAGCAATGATTCCTTCAGAAATCGCCTTTAGCCGGAACATCATTTAAAGCAGTCTACTTCACCATAAGAAATGCTAAACATAAATATTGTATCACAGTGCTCCTTAGATTATATGCACGTAGTTTGTTTAGGCGTTATGCGAACTTTATTAAATGCATGGGTTAAAAAAAAGGTGAAGATTTCCCTTTAGTTTCCTGGATCAATTTCAAGAGAGTTAAATTTTAATAGAACTAATATAACGAGAGGGTTTAAAAGAAAGCCTCGAAGATTGAAAGACCTTGATATATGGAAAGCAACAGAACTAAGACAATTCTTACTTTATACGGGGCCTTTTATACTGAAAAAAATTTTAAGCACAGAAAGATATGCTCACTTTTTGAAATTATCCTTGGCATTGAGGATCAGTGATGCCAGACATTCTCTGTTAAATATCCCACGGAAATGGGGAAAAAATCCCTCAATTACCCACATCTTGAAAATTTATCCCACAAAATTCCCAACGAATTTAAACATATACATGTTTCAGTAGTAAAGAAGTAAAATTCATATAAAATAATAATAATAGTTTGGCGCTTACACATATGTGCTTTTCCTCCAATTTGTGGCGGTCCCCTTGATGTTGTCACACAAACGGGAGGGACCTACAGTTTTACGCCGACTCCGAATGGCGAGTGTATTTTTATGAGAAGCTGTTTTTCATGGCAGGAATACACTCGGAGGTTTGCCATTGCCTGTCGAGGGCCGACCGCTGTTAAGAAAAAACCCCTTTTTCTGTTTTTTTTTCACTCATTCATTTTTTCCCTTTCATTTTTTTGCTCACTCACTAAGGGCCTAAAAGAATTTTTTGGTGACTTTAAAATTGAAGCACATTCATGTGCTATTTAACATTTCATCAGATAATTTGTTCCGCTTTTTACATGAAACACCAGTTACAACTGAAAAGATTCTTTCTTACTCTGCGCTTCAATTGGTTAACGTAAGAAAATTTTCGAAATTGTCCTTATACTTTTTAACAATTATATACCGTTTCACTCCACATCACATCTTCAGAACGATTAATTACGTAAGAATGTCGAATATTCTTGAATTTTGATCAATTATGCAACAATAACTGCGTCAAAAGAAAATCCCTTATTTATATGAAGTGTCCCTTTTTTCCCTTCTAATAATTTTTGATGCAAAATATCCCTCAAATAGGGAAATTACCCACAATCTGGCATCACTGTTGAGGATACTTTTGGATAGAAATGACTGCAAGAGTAACAACTCCTGTGCTGAAAAGCTCTTAAAATCATTTGTGAACGAGATTCCAACATTATATGGTTTGTGCTTTCTTACATATAATTTTCACGCCTTGTTGCATATTCATGAGGATGCTAAACTTCATGGATCTTTAGATGGAGTAAGCGCCTTCAAATTTGAGAACCATCTACAAAAAATTAAACGCAAAGTTAGGAAGGGAGGAAGTGTTGCCGCACAAATTTATAAGAGGCAAGTTGAGATCAGCTATCTTATAAAAAAGAAGAAGAACATAAACCGCCTACATCTTTTGGGAAAATATTTCTTCTTTTCTCTACGCGGCCCTGACAACTTTTGCTGGTTCAGGATAAAATTGTTAAGATAATAGAAATAAAACAAGTAAGAAAGTCTAAGTTCGGGTGGAGCCGAACATTAAATACCCGGCGCAAGTATTAGATATATGTTTTTTCACCTTTCCGAAAGCTACCGCTAGATGGTAAGCCGGGGTGTATCAATTTTGAGTAAATTAGCGTCCTTAAATTTCGAAAATTGCAGTTTCAAGCATTTATGAAATTTACCGTTATATGAAAAGCGGCCGTAATTTTAGTCCGATTTCAATAATTTTCAACGTTTTGTTTTGATGTATTGAATTGGTAGATCGGTTACCGGTTACATATATGTGATAATGAGCGGTGCCACGCCCATTTTCCAAAATTTTTGTTATAAACGTATTTCTTGGTAAAGAATTGTTTGCGATCATCAATTTTAAATAAATTAGATTTAATATTTACTGATTTATCGAAGATTTTGTATTTCTCTAAATTATCGTTATATGGGATGTAGGCGTGGTTATGGTCCGATTTTAAAAATTTTTGGCCATTTAGTATGCTGTACCAAGGCCAACAACTGTGCCAAGTTTGGAAGAAATTGGTGCAGCGGTTACCAAGATGTACACATGTAACCATAAGTGGGCGTGGCTACGCAAATTTTCCAAAAATTTATAATATTCTTATTTTTCGTCTGAAAATTATTGTAAATATCAATTTTGAGTGAATTATCTTCAGTAGTTACTAAAATATTGCAGTTTTCGTATTTCTGGAAATTACCGTTATATGGGAAGTGGGCGTGGTTGTAGTCCGATTTCGCCCATTTTCAATACCAACCTACCTTAGATTAGCGGTAACCTACATACAAAATTTCGTTGAGATATCTCAATTTTTGCTCGAGTTATCGTGTACACGGACGGACGGACAGACGGACAGACAGACATAGCTTAATCGATTTCTCTATTCATTCTGAGCATTTATGTATACATTTGTCTATATCTATCTCGATTCGTTTTGGCTGTTACAAACAACCGTTATGTGAACAAAATTAATATACCCTTGTGCACAAGTGCGCTCGGGTATAAACATGTCATACTGGTCCTGTTTTAATCGGAATAGAAGTATCAAATCTGATAGCTCCCTTTTTGCAACCAATCGAATCAAGTAATTTTGATATGTATCCGGCGGCTGACATCGCTTTTGATAATAAAATTGAATTTTCTACAAATCAAATAAATAAAAAAGTAATATGTTTACGAGATTCTTTTGACAACAGTAATTTTTTCACACCCCAATTTAGCAATGTCGCAGAATAATTTCATCTCTTCTGGAGATTTTCAATACACCCCATCCAATAATTTAACAACTTGTAAGTTAAAACTGGAACCCATTATTTTTCTATGTAAGCAAAACGATTTGTTTTTCAGTGCAAAATGTTTACGTTTCTGAAACCAACAGCCTTCAAAGTCTTGCACTAGATTTACATGGCGAGATTAAATCTTTTAAGTCTGAAATTTCGAGCTTAAAAGAAGAAATTAAGGAATTGAAGGATGGAAATAAACGAGCATTTACCAAACTAACGGAGGAGGTCATAGCTGTTAAGCTAGAAAACAGAAGGCACCACAATGACATCACATCAATCGATGAATTTGAAGATTTACAAAAACTTCCTTTGGCCGTTATTGCTGATTTAGAAAAATTGGATGGCGAGATACAACACAATGAAGGCACTCTTAAGCAATTTGTATGTTTTTTATTTAACCTCTTATATGAATTTGGTTATACAAGTATTTTTATAAAAAATTTCAGAAAGAATTCATAGCAAAACCAGGCGGTGACGGACCCGCAAAATTTCTAAGGACCGCCGTCCGAAAAGTATTTTGTGACGAATTGGCTTCTGCTTACAGCTGGTAGGGGACCAGCACTAAGCCAAGCGCCGAAAAGTGCCTTCTAATAACAACGATTAAAAGTAGGTACAGTGTAGCATAAAATTATCGACACAGAGAATTTTTCACAATGTGTGGAAAATTTTAGTTTTGGTTGTTTTTTTCGACAGGGTAGGAATATGATGTATTG
>NW_023458710.1:0-5630 GCF_013731165.1 Rhagoletis pomonella
TAAAATACAACATGGTTACTTTTATGAATTCAAGATTGACTATTAAATGGTTACTCATTTTAAAATATTGAAGGGATAAACATAATTTACTTAACAGCCCCCTTGCGAAATTTACGACATAGTTTCAAATAAGACCATACCTATAACATTCCCGGGGTAAAAACATATAAGTCTGCCAAGTTTCGTGCGATTCCGTGTCGTGGCTCTAAAGTTGTAAGGTAATAAACAAACAGACATTCACATTTATATATATAGATAGCAAGCTAAGCTCACAAAAAATTTCAATCGATCTGAAGAATGATGGGTTTTTTGGGCATGAGCTCCCCGTCTAGATGCTCTGGTAACACCACTTTATATACATACATACTTTACATAATCCCTAAAAGTACTACATATATACTATATGCACATTTTGGTTTGCGTTTTAAGGTTTTCGAAGCTTTCGAAAGGGGAGAAGTAATTGAAATTAATTTACATATCTATCTGGGAGAAAAAGTGTATTTTCAATGTCGCTGAATCACCAGAGCAAAAAGTGCTACGTACCGAATGCATTCTGTAAAAATAACGAACTATTTTAAACTGATAAACTTCTGCCCCTCCGGCTGCCGAATTTTCACAAACAGCCGAAAATTCATCTCACGAGTGTCAAGTACGGAAAAAATGAATACGCTCTGGCGCTGGGAAACTTGGTGCAGCTGATTTCAGAGTAAGAGTTCATTTCCACCACGCCTTAACTGCAGTTAATGCCTATGGGAAAAGGAAATTAAAACAGCTCTTGGTGAAAGTGGGCTATAAGTTACCCGAGTCCCACAGTTCTCAGGACGTAATGAAAATCTTATTGGAATTTTACTAGCATGTATGAATACTAACGTTTAGGCGTAGTTTGATTAAGGCCCAAAAATGGTCGCTTCCCTAAGTTTAAAAAATCAACACCCTCATTGTTTTCAATATGCCGGTAATTTCACAACCCTCTGCCTCACGAAAATCAAGTTTTAAGTTCTCTGCAACCGAATTTATATATCCACGTCCTTGCAGGTTCCGCTTAATGATGCGTCAAATTTTGGTCACTGTAAACTAAGCGATAACGAGAATTATGAGCTCCTTGAATGTCCGTGGGCACCGAATGCTGCTTTTACATTTCCGCCTACGACTAAACGTAATTTGACATTTCAATTATCATGTGTTAAAATGTGTCAAAGGTCATTTTCTACATTTAAATTCAAATGTCATGCTAATATTTAAATTAATATTAGCGGTATTCATCTAAACCGATAGCTTTATCAAGCAGATATTCTTATAAATTTAAGAGCTCTGTTACTATTACATACATACATTACATACTCTTTTTTGTATACACTTGCGACAGAGTTACAATGGCCCGTAGTCATAGTCAAAATAAAGTCGACTTTAAAGTTAGTTGCAGCTTTTTGACATAATTTTCAATGGGATATCTGTCAAAAAAGCTGCAACTAACTTTAAAGTCGACTTTATTTTGACTATGACTACGGGCCATTGTCTTCAGGTTATCAAGATTATTCAGTGATGTCGTTGTAGAAATTTATTTGAAATGTGTAAACGAGTTTCCATACAAATTTTGACAGTTGATTTCCAAAGTTTACACAATTATAATTTTATACGGTTTATAAGGTTTGATGTATACCCTTATTATGTTTCTTTACAGGCATTTTTTCAATGTACCTACGGAGCATAGTCCAACACCATTCCTAGACGCTCCTGATGTTTGCAATCAATCACTGTACCTAAAGGTATACCGATTCTTGCAGATAGGGCCAACACTTCCTGTGACACTTATTTCCAGTGAATGCTCCTTCTTAAGCTTGAACCATATTTACGAAGTAAAACTGGGGAACAAAGATTAGCTGATTAAGCTTTACTTAGCAACCACAGAAATATAGAAGTTGCGAATAAAGAAATATTGATTACAATATTTTCTTTTAAGTCGAAGCAGTAGAGAAATGATATTTCACATTTTTCATGCATACATATGTAATAACTCGAATTTATTGAAAAAAATATAGACATTTTGTACTACCGAAACGCATATTTGGTGCAACTGATTAAATGAAAAAAAAAATAATAATAATTTTAAAACCCCTCCCGAAAAAAATTTCTGCGTTCGCCCCTGTTTGGTTTATATATTTTCATTTGCTTTATTTTATATCACATTTTTATACCCGAGCGCACTTGTGCACAAGGGTATATTAATTTTGTTCACATAACGGTTGTTTGTAACAGCCAAAACGAATCGAGATAGATATAGGCAAATGTATACATAAATGCTCAGTATTAATACAGAAATGCCATGTCTGTCTGTCCGTCCGTCTGTCCGTCCGTCTGTGTACACGATAGCAATATTTGAGATATCTCAACGAAATTTGGTATGTAGGTTTCCCTTAATCCAAGGTAGGTTGGTATTGAAAATGGGCGAAATCGGACTGTAACAACGTCCACTTCCCATATAACGGTAATTTCCAGAAATACGAAAACTGCGATATTTTAGTAACTACTGAAGATATTTCACTCAAAATTGATATTTACAATAATTTTAAGACGAAAATTAAGAATATTATAAGGTTTGGGAAAATGGGCGTAGCCACGCCCACTTATGGTTCCATGTGTATATCTTGGTAACCGCTGCACCAATTTCTTCCAAACTTGGCACAGTTGTTGGCCTTCATACAGCATACTAAATGGCCGAAAATTTAAAAAATCGGACAATAACCACGCCCACATCCCATATAACGGTAATTTTGGGAAATACCAAAACTGCGATATTTTAGTAGCTACTGAAGATTATTCACTCAAAATTGATATTTACAACAATTTTTAGACGAAAAATAAGAATATTATAAATTTTTGGAAAATGGGCGTAGCCACGCCCTCTTATGGTTACATGTGTATATCTTGGAAACCGCTGCACCAATTTCTTCCAAACTTGGCATACTAAATGGCAGAAAATTTAAAAAATCGGACAATAACCACACCCACATCCCATATAACGGTAATTTAGAGATATACAAAATCTCCGATAAATCAGTAAATATTAAAGCTAATTCATTCAAAATTGATGCCTGCAACAATTCTTTACCAAAAAATACGTTTATGGTAAAATTTTGGAAAATGGGCGTGACACCGCCCACTTATGATCACATATATGTATATCGGTAACCGCTCTACCAATTTGTACCAAACTCGGTATTTTTATTGTGCTTGCCACATAAAAGCAAAGCGTTAATGAATGATGGAATTTCCGATTAGACTATTTTGGGGGAGTGTTCCCGAGTTAGAATACGTGAAGTTCAAAATCGTGGCAAGTGCCGATTTCAAAAACGGTAACTTTTTCGATTTTCAGATAGGGTTTCGATAAGGTTCTAGATGAATGATTATATATATTTACATATATACAAGTCGATTGTATACATATTTATACATATATGTGCAGGCCCGACTATAGGGTGGGGGTTTTTCCACCCGGCCCCGATTTTTCCTTAAATTTAGTTGGAAGATAAAAATTATAAAATTTTGTTAAATTTGATTATTTAATATTCACATAGCTTTTATAATATCCAATAAATGCGAAAGCGCATATCTAGATGCACATGGTGTGGTAAGGTCACTTCCGTGCTAGTCAAAACGGCCGCCAATCTGGCCTAATGTGAAACATAGAAAGGTTCCGAAGTCAACACGTGTTGTCTAAATGTTGTCATCTTAATGATTTGCCCATGGTTAATCAAGCATTTTGAGCTCGAAATTGTAGAGCGACCTTCAAAGAGATTCGAGGGGAAAATCAGAAATCAACAGAAGACGATTTTCTTGCATACAGCCAATCTGAACTTAAAGGAAGGCATTTGACTAAAACAATAAAATCTATTTTACGCATCCACGTGATCCGTACAACAGTACAGCAAAACAAATTCTGCCTTTAGACGAAAAAAGGACATTCTCCACATATTACGAAAATACTTGGTATTTTTCAAAAGGCCTGAATATGGATGATAACGTTGGAAGTTCGTTTAAATTAAAAAAAAAATTCTAGGGTTAGAGGGGGCCCGTCTCATATTTAGTACCGGCCCCGGACGATAATACAAGTTTGTATTATTAAATGAAAAAAACTAACTAATAAAGGAACACCTGTAAAGTAATAGGTGTTTATGTTAATTTTTTTGAAACCAGATAAAAGTTGGCCGTTATAAGTGGACCAACAGTTGGCGGCTATTGTAGTAGACGACTACGAAATTCCCACAGGCTATACATGTATATACATTAGACTGCATCACTCCCCATACAAAAAAAACATCGGTACTATTTTCCCAGTGGAATTATAAAATATATTATATTTTAAGACGTCCACCAAAATATTTTGGAAAAATAATAAGATTTAAGTGAGCTGGACCGATTTGAAAATGTTTTTTATGAACAAAATAGTTTCTTAAAGGTTTTTTTTTGAAAAAATCCTCTCAAATGACAAAACAGTTTAAGCTTAAAATATTTGCATAAAAACATTAAAAATTTTTTTTTTTTTAAATTTTGAACGGAATCGTAATGATGAGATTTTTGATGCTGTTTTTAACTTTTTTCAAAGATTAGTATAGGAAAAACTTGAATAACTGAACCTAAAATCTTCCGATTTAGACTTTTTATTTCTTTGCTAATAAACTCATTCAAAGGATGGAAGAGAAAGGTAGGATGAACGAACGTCATTCAAAGTTGAATTAAGATGTGTTGGTATTCGAAAAAAACAAGATGGGACACGAATACCGTTTTTTTGACCAGAAATAAAAACAGTGTGAAAATACCTTTCTGCTGAGATCCCCCAAAAGTCGAAATCAGAATATTTTTGGCCCAGTTATTCAAGTTTTTCGTAAACCATTCTTTGAAAAAAGTAAAAAAAACAGCATCAAAAATCTCATTCTTACGATTCCGCTGAAAAGATTTTTAAATATTTTTATGCAGATTTTTTAAGCTTAATCTAATTTGTCATCTGAGGGGAGTGTTTTTAAAAAATTCTTTAAGAAACTATATTTATGCATAAAAAACTTCATTTTTGGAGGTATTTTCAAATCGGTCCAGCTCGCTTAAATCGTAATATTTTTCCGAAATATTTTGGAGGACGTCTTAAAATATAATAAATTTTGTAATCCCGGCGGAAAACCTGCAACTTTTTTGGTGATGCAGTCTACTATACATACATATCGAGCCCTAACTGCCGAAAACGTAAGCGAAATTTTTTTTTTCAAAATTTTCTTTTTGATGCAGAAATGCATCTGGATGCTCTAGGAATATTTCTGCCTCAAAAAGAAAATTTTGAAAAAAATGTCACTTACGTTATTTGGTGGTTAGGGTTCGATATTTAAAAAATTATTCATTTACAGTCTTAGTTATACTATACTTAAATGCGAAAACGTCGGCAGAAAATCGAAAAAGTTACCGTTTTTGAAATCGGCACTTGCCGCGATTTTGAAATTCACGTATTATAACTCGGGAACACTCCCCCAAAATAGTCTAATCGGAAATTCCATCGTTCCAGACCGATTCAGTTGAATCTGGTTCAAGGACACCGTGATTTGTTAATAAATTTCTGAAGTTCAGGAATGCATTTCTCTGCATAA
>NW_023458710.1:5730-20033 GCF_013731165.1 Rhagoletis pomonella
GCTTAAGCTATTTGCATAAAAATATTACAAACATTTTTTTTTAAATCTTGAACGGAATCGTAATGATGAGATTTTTGATGCTGTTTTTTAGATTAGTATAGGAAAAACTTGAATAACTGAACCTAAACTCTTCCGATTTAGACTTTTTATTTCTTTGCTAATAAACTCATTTAAAGGATGGAAGAGAAAGGTAGGATGAACGAACGTCATTCAAAGTTGAATTAAGATGTGTTGGTATTCGAAAAAACAAGATGGAACACGAATGATGTTTTTTTGACCAGAAATCAAAACAGTGTGAAAATACCTTTCTGCTGAGATCCCCCAAAAGTCTAAATCAGAACATTTTTGGCCCAGTTATTCAAGTTTTTCGTAAACCAATCTTTGAAAAAAGAACAGCATCAAAAATCTGATTCTTACGATTCCGCTGAAAAGATTTTTAAATATTTTTATGCAGATTTTTTAAGCTTAATCTAATTTGTCATCTGAGGGGAGTTTTTTAAAAAAGTTCTTTAAAAAACTATTTTTATTCATAAAAAACTTCATTTTTGGGGGTATTTTCAAATCGGTCCAGCTCGCTTAAATCTTAATATATTTCCGAAATATTTTGGTGGACGTCTTAAAATATAATAAATTTTGTAATCCCGGCGGAAAACCTGCAACTTTTTTGGTGATGCAGTCTACTATACATACATATCGAGCCGTAACTGCCGAAAACGTAAGCGAAATATTTTTTTTCAAAATTTTCTTTCTGATGCAGAAATGCATCTGGATGCTCTAGGAATATTTCTGCCTCAAAAAGAAAATTTTGAAAAAAATGTCGCTTACGTTATTTTGGTGGTTAGGGTTCGATATTTAAAAAATTATTCATTTACAGTCTTAGTTATACTATACTTAAATGCGAAAATGTCGGCAGAAAATCGAAAAAGTTACCGTTTTTGAAATCGGCACTTGCCGCGATTTTGAACCTCACGTATTATAACTCGGGAACTCTCCCCCAAAATAGTCTAATCGGAAATTCCATCGTTCCAGACCGATTCAGTTGAATCTGGTTCAAGGACACCGTGAACGGGTAATTTAAGAAATGCTTGAAACTGCAATATTTCGAAATTTAAGGACGCTAGTTTACTCAAAATTGATGCACCCCGGTTTACCATCTAGCGGTAGCTTTCGGAAAGGTGAAAAACATATATTTAATACTTGCGCCTGGTATTTAATGTTCGGCTCCACCCGAACTTAGACTTTCTTACTTGTTTATTTTACTATTAGTTAGGGCGGCCGCTGTGGTGTAGTGGTAAGCAGTACGCGCTTCCACTCCGCAGCTCCTGGGTTCCAGCCCTGGTCAAAGCAACATCGCAAAAAAAAAATTTAGAAAAAAGGTTTTTTCTCAACAGCGGTCGCCCCTCGATAGGCAATGGCAAACCTCCGAGTGTATTTGTGCCATGAAAAACAGCTTCTCATAAAAGTACAATCGCCGTTCGGAGTCGGCGTAAAACTGTAGATCTCTCCACTTTGTGTGACAACATCAATGCGCACGCCACAAATCGGAGGAGAAGCTCGGCCAAACACTTACATATGTGTAAGCGCCAATCTATTATTATTATTATTAGTTAGTAGAAATTTTTAAAGTTGAATTTTATTAGAAAGTCAACAACAACTAACTGAAAGCATCGTTAAAAAAATATAGAACTTATAAAAAAATTAATGAAAACGAAATAAACTAAAAATTCTACTGGCCGTGGGACTAGAACCCACGACCTTGTGGCTCGTTTTAGTCTGCTTCGACAGTCTGAAAAGACTGGTGTGTCGAGGCTCATTAGCATGGGCGCCGCTACCTAGGGGCAGGGGGGCCCCTTGCGACTGCTGGAGCAGCGAGAGTAAAAATTAAAATTTTGTGAAATCAAGTTTGAATTTTTTTACGAGACTTAACTCTACATTCATGTAATTGACATTGTGAGATATGTGCTTTCCATGTACGCGTGGTATTCTGGGTTTTGATATAACATTGATGCTTCTGCCATAAGGGCGACGATATTTATTTACTTCATATTTATTAATTTTTTATACGCCTGTCCTACATATCTTCGTAGTAATAAAATAGTTAGTCATATTTCGACACCTGAGTAGAAGATCGACCTATCTTGGCAGCCAGTTTGAAAACGCCCTATATCAGAAAACTTTTCATTTAATGTTATTACATTTGAGCCTTTCGAGCCTTTAGTCAACCCTAAGAAAGAAGAAAACTGACAGGTTTAGGGCAGAATGAAGAAAAGTAAAATTACCTCCTAGCAACAAGCAAAAGGAGCACTACAATGTTGACATTTCTTCGAAGGTGTAAAGGACTTAGTTTATTTGGGAGCCAGCATACGGTCAATCACAGAATAATTCGTACCCGCAGGTTAGATCAACCTTAAAAAATCTGTGAACATTTTGGCCTGCTCATATGACAAGGCGACGTAGACGATACCTCATTAAGAAGAGATGTGTTCGAGTGCATTCGAGACAACTAATCTGCGCAAGGTTCGTGACGCTTTGGATTATACTATCCAAGCCCAGATGGATTCATCTGCACAAGGAGAAAAAAATTATGTGGATAAGATTAAAAGGTACCGGAAATGCTATATGTATATGCACCGAAAGTACTTTCAAATTATAAAAGGGCTGAAAAAAGAAAAATTGTACCTACTTTTCCATCACTGGTATAAAGACCGAAAGTTCCACAATTCCAAACGTGCGCATATATAGACACACTTATGGTCTGATTATGCATACTTCGCAAAACTTCGCACAACTTCGCATAAACTTCAAATTGTAATTTGGTATGTACTTTGTATGTATTTTGTGTGCATTCCGTTACCCATAAATTAGCAGAGCTTTTAGAAACTTAGCGCTCTGTTGAGTTTAGACTTTGCTTCACATTTTCTTAAGTTACATTTTTATTGCACTGTTACAAATTGTTGTGTGAAGTTATGCGAAGTATGCATAATCAGACCTTTACAAGTACATAAATTTGTTGCTGCCATGCCAAAGCGCCATCGAACAACACTTTCGGTGGCAGTTTTCTTGCAGGCGTCGGAGAGAGACGTGTACATAGTCGTGCGACGGAATTTCGTAGTTTTCATAAATGTTTGTGACGTGTCTTAACAACCGTCGCCATAAAAACGTTTTCGCAAATTTTGTTGTACCAAAATTTATATACATATATATATATGTATACGTATGTGTTTTGAAGTGATCATAGTTCTACGATATACAAGTGTTTCTTTTGAAAAGTTTCACACGCAACACGAAAAAAAAAGTTTGAACAATTAACAAAGTTTCTCACGGTGCAATCCGTAAAATTATCAAATTTGTATTTCAATAAAATTCTTAAATAATTAATTCCAATAGTAAAACTCTTAAACTTCCGTAATAAGATGATTAAGTAGGCATAGAAAATAAACAGAAAAAATCGATTAGTTAATATGTGAATATGCCTAGATATTATGTAGTATGTACATTAGACTGCATCACCAAAAAAAGTTGCGGTTTTTCCATCGGGATTACAAAATGTATTATACATTAAGATTTAAGCGAGCTGGACCGATTTAAAATTACCTGCACAAATGAAGTTTCTTATGAATAAAAATAGTTTCTTAAAGAACTTTTTGAAAAAAGTCCCCTCAGATGACAAATTAGAATAAGCTTAAAAAATCTGCATAAAAATATTTAAAAATCTTTTCAACGGAATCGTAAGAATGAGATTTTTGATGCTGTTTATTTACTTTTTTCAAAGATTGATTTACGAAAAACTTGAATAACTGGGCCAAAACTGTTCTGATTTAGACTTATGGGATCTCAGTAGAAAGGTATTTTCACACCGTTTTCATTTCTGTCCCACCTTTTTTTTCGAATACCAAAACATCTTAATTCAACTTTGAATGAGGTTCGTTTCTCCTACCTTTCTCTTCCATCCTTTGAATAAGTTTATTAGCAAATAAATGAAAAGGGTGAGAAAATACCTTTCCAATGACACCTCTTAGGTCTAAATCGGAAGAGTTTAGGTTCAGTTATTCAAGTTTTTCTTATACCAATCTTTGAAAAATGTTAAAATCAGCATCATCATTACGATTCCGTTAAAATTTTTTTAATTTTTTTTTTTAATATTTTTATGCAAATATTTTAAGCTTAAACCGTTTTGTCATTTGAGGGGATTTTTTCAAAAAAAATCTTTAAGAAACTATTTTCATTCATAAAAAAAACCATTTTTGGAGGTATTTTCAAATCGGTCCAGCTCACTTAAATCTTAATATTTTTCCGAAATATTTTGGTGGACGTCTTAAAATATAGTAGATTTTATAATTCCAATGGAAAAATAGTACCGATTATTTTTTGTATGGGGAGTGATGCAGTCTAATGTACATATGAGTGTAGATACATATAGGTATGTAAATACATATAGTAAGTGTACTAAGGTGGTCCAAATGTCTTTTACAGCCAATTCCCACTTCTGAAGAGTATCGAAAAGAAGATCAGTACTTTTTTTTGAAATCGGTTAACATTTATTGGTACCGCCATACCTTTGAAATTTCCCATGTATTTTACATGAAGAAAATGCTATAAACTCATTTGATCGAATAATAATATTTTCTTTCAGAAATTTTCCAAAAATAAAATTCTGATGCATATTTAACTTTAAATTTTTACTAGCTATTTCCTATGTACATATGGGGAAATCCATTGAGATGGGGATTTTTCAATATTTTTTCTTTCAAAATAGGTGCAACCATTTTTTTCCATAATTTATCATTTCCATAACCTAATTTAAGTAGCTTATAACCCATGTGACTAATATTTTTTATTTGATACTCTTTTTAAACTATACCTTTAAAATTGTTTCCTATTAGCCCTGTCAAGTCAGATTTTCAAGCTTGCGATAATTCATATAAAGCTAAAAATGAAATAAATAAATGAAAATAAATGAAATAAATGAAATTTGAAAAGTCCTCATCGATCCCATATCTGTAAAAAAAATTATTCAAGGTCAAAGGCAACATCAATTTATTTTTACCATTTTTCAGCTAAACGGCAAGGTTCATCATAAAAATAGGTTCGACAAAAGTGTAGATCCTGCAATTATCTGTAAAAACCGTTATTACACTTTTGTTCTTAAAGGTCTGATTAGTCATACCTCGCATAACTCCGCACAACCATTTGTACCACTGCAATTGAAATATCACTTAAAAAAATCTGAAGCAAAATCTAAATTCAACAGATCGGCAAGTTTTTACAAGTTGTGATGCAATAACACTACTCAAAAATTTTTTATCAGCTTTAACCATCAAGGGTTAATTAAAACTTTCCCGACTTTAAATATTATCCTGATTCCGAATATCATAATGGTTTCTCTGGGTCAGACCTAGTTTTTGAGATATCGGTAAAAATACGAAAAAACCCATAGTTACCACACATTACATCACCTATGTGCATCGAAAAGTTGTATTTGTCTTCCTAACGGTTTTATATCTAAGTTAGGGGAGACTCTAACAAAAGTTTTGTTGCCATCATAGTCATAAATCACATAAGTGGTTTGGTCACTATAGAAAAAAATATCCAGAAAATTAAAAAAAGTTTCAGATTCGACCGCCTTGAAATCAGAAAAAGTGTTCGGACGAAAAAAGTTTGCCACCTTATGCTAAAGGGAATTTAATTACAAACCTGTTAAGCCTACTAAAGCAGCTATTGGGTGTATTTTCAATTTTATACCTTTGATATTCTACATTGCGGAAAATTCAAAAATCAAAAACAACCATGATTTTCAAGAAACAGCTTAACAGTTATACTACACAAACATACATATATGTGCATCAAGAGACCCCATGAAAAAATAGGTGTTACCATTCGAATTATACAATTTTATCTAAGTCATGACATTAACCAAAATATATTGGCTCAACTCGCGGTTAATCGTGATGGACCTCGTTGACAATGTATCTAAAAATCGATGTTTTTACAGAAGCAAATTTAAATTGCAGTTTTCCGTCCAGTAAATGGCCTCACATAATATAAAATTTAAATCTAAGAGTTCCACACAAAAACTGCAGGCATATATAAAATAATGCTATTTCTAATGCAATTTTACGCAAATTGCGTAACACAATTGCCATGAAAATTGAAATAACTCAGCTTATACCCAACACACATTTCTTTCCAAGTTGTCATTGTCCTCCTTTTAAATTAAGCTATTCCCATGCTATAATTTGGATATATATCAAAGCTTAAAATATGATTTTATGAAATAAGGAAGTGCACTCTAATTTAGTAGGGCAAACTTGCCGAACACCTTTCAGGGATATACGAGGATATAATGAGAGACTATTGTTGGACCGTAATACGTGGAACAAACCCTGCGAAATACAAAAAGTAGTTAAAGGTAGCAACATTCCTCACAATTTGCAATCACGCTGAAATCGCGCAGTATTGTTATTTATTTTTAAATTTGTTGACCAGCATTAAATCTTCCATCCTGTTCATGTCTGTAGAATTTTGCTGCTACCAAGGGGTTAACACTTATGTTTCTTGAAACTAATAATTTGTAGGGTATAATTTCGTGAATTATAATATTTAAATAGCCTCCTTATCAAACGCATTTGCAAAGCATTTTTTATCAAACTAGCTTTGAGTCTATCATATCACTAAAGGCCGATCCACATAGAACTTTCACATTGGCGTTGGCGTTGATTAACAGCTGACTATGAATACACACAATTATATGAACATGTCCACATATCAACGGACACGCCAACGCCAAAGTTAACGCACACAAAAATACGGGCATCTCTCATTTTTTTGCGTGCGTTGTCCATCAGCTGTTGCAAATACATAAAATTATGTGATATACTTTTAATTTTCAAGCAAATGTTGGCAAAAAATATCGTTTTTCATGTAATCATTTATATGAAATATTAATTAATCTGTCGTTAGTATGTTAACTTAGTGGTTAAAGCATTCGCTGCCAAGCGTTCATTGTAGCAAAAATACTTTTAACGTGCGTTCTGTCAAACCAACGCCAACGCCAAAGCCATCACGAAAGTTGCGAATGTGAAAAATATGGCATTCGAAACATCCCTAACACTGTACAGCACTCGGCTGGGTATTGGACCAAACCAACTTTTTTTAACAGACTGAGTTATAAGTAAAAAAAGTGATTTCTCCGTTTTTCGAAGTTAGCCTCCGAAATCGAGATATGGGTCGATGTTCGAAATCGGACCTTTGGTAAAAAATTATTTTTAATTATTGCATGTGAAAAACATGCATGGTATATACATTTTTTTGTGAAAACTTATATTACAGGTGCTATAACGAGTCAAAGGTCAGATCTTCGAAAAATTAAAAACTTAATATCGTTGTAAAGGTGATTTAACCCCCTTTCTTGAGATATGCATATTTGTATACTTCGTAAATAAAAATTTGAGAAAAAACACTTAAGAGGAAAAAATTACTTAAAAAAAAAAGTTTCAACAAAAAAATTACTCACCGATTTTTAAAAAATTGGCATCGTAGTTAAGGCGAGTAAACGCCCTTTCGTCTAATAAGCATATTTGTATACTTCGTATATAAAAATTTGAGAAAAAACACTTAAAAGGAAAAACACCAATTTTTTCTTATAAAAAAAATACAGAAAAATTACTACTTAGTAATAATAAAACAAATATTTATTAGTGTTTTAAGCATTAATTCGTTCTTGTTCACCCACAGCCCTGTTAAAAATAAAGCAAAAGCATATGTAACAGAAGTTGAAGGCGTATAACAATATAAAAACCCCATGGGTTTTGAGTTTTTACATAACAGGTTATATATGAAAATTAAAGGTAATTTTCTGTTTTATTTAAATAAAGTACTCAACTGTATTACGAATTAGTAATTTTTTTGTTTAAAATATTTTTTATAAGAAAAAATTGGAATTTTTTCCTTTTAAGTGTTTTTCTGAAATTATATATATATGTACACGAAGCATACAAATATGCATATCGGAAGAAAGGGGGTTTAATCACCTTTACAACGATATAAATTTTTTAAAAATCAGTTCAAAATTGTTTGCACCATAAGGAATTTAATTTTTCGAAGACCTGAACTTTGACCCCTTATAGCACTTGTAATATAAGTTTGCACAAAAAAAGTTATATACCATTTAAATACGAGCAAAAGGAGGACTACGCCTATATTTTTAGGTTTTTAGTTGTTTACATGCAATAATTAAATATAATTTTGTACCAAAGGTCCTATTTCGAACTTCGAAGGCTCATATCTCGATTTCGGAGGCCAACTTCGAAAAACGGAGAAATCACTGTTTTACCATGTAATAGACTTGAATTGATATGAAAAGTAATATATGTATGTATATACATATGTATGTGGGTATATGAATAACGATCGCTTAAATCGATCTAAAATTTTGTACAACGCTTTTATCAACTTGCAGAGATCTTAGATAGATAGAGAAGGTGCAAACTGAAAGTGGAAACTATTCGCAGACGAAAAATTAACAGCGTTAGAAAAGTTCAACTTGGAATGTAGAAACGCTTGTTAACAGACAGAAATTCTGTTGAATTTAATGTTGATAACATAATAAAATGTTGCGCAACATGAAATGTGATGTGTGAAATGTTCTTCGTGTTGCGAGCAAATAAACGAAAATAGGGCAAATCTTCATATAATTTTCATTAATATGTAATTTTTGTTAAATTTTTTAAATTGTTCTCCTTTTGTGAAGATGCAAATACAATTTAAAATAATGATAGTTTTGCATAAAGTTTACACACATATGTACATACATAGACTGGCAATAAAAAGTGAGTGTATGGCATTTTTTTTTTAATATTTGCAATGTTTTTCAATTAAATTTTTTTTTGTTATTTTTTTATAAAAACATGGTCCATGCTTTAATCAAAACTATACAAGTCAAACTTTTAAACTTTATACAGAACTAAGAAAAATTCAACGAATTCTCGTCAAAATTTTGACCTGTTTAATCTGAGTTTTTAGACAAATTTTTAGTACGCAGATAGATCGGTTTTTTAATTCTAGTGGAACAAGATCAAGTTTTATGCGGCTAAAAATTCGGATTGATTTTTAATGATTTTTTATTGCTGACGGCTTTTTGCACTTTTTACCAAACAAAAGCGAATTTCTTGTAGAATAAAATGCGCATGACGGTTTGCAAACAAATTTAAAGAAAATTAGCGCTATATTTTACAAATTGCACTTGTTATATGCATAAAACCGCAAAACCCGTCGAAAACAACAAAAAAATTTTAACTTAAAAACATTGCAAATATTAAACAAAAAACAGGATGCACTCACCTTTGATTGCCAGTGTACATGCATATTTGTGTTTAAAATTAACTACTTATGAAAAAAATTTTGTGGCATGAACATATACATACTTGCGCTTTCTAAAAATGGGAATAAAAATTGGATTCGCATAAAATTTTAATTCAAATAACTAATATTTGAGTGAAAACATTTACAATAAAGCTTGTAGTAACTTTTGGTAAATTTGAGCGATTACGTGAAATTATACACGCGTATGTACCTACATATCCATTTATATTATTTTAAATAAAGCTAATAGTAAAATTTAAAATGGCATGGTATGATGATGGATATGATAATTAAAAAAAAAAAAACAAAACAAAATATTATTACTTGATCCGTCCGGGATTTGAACCAAGACAAACGGCGAGACGCCAAAAAGTTGCATCGCCTCTAGCATATAGCGTTTTAATATATAAGATGACATGTTGCTTCTCTAAATGATATTCGGGCTGAACTTGTACCAATCAGGACTGTAAATAGTTTTTTTTTGATATTTTGCTCAAAGTGGCTCTTAGAGGGTTCAAAACTAAATTCGGCACATTTACACCAACTCATCTTTAATTTTTTTAAAAATATTTTTTAAAAGTGGCTCTTAGAGGGTTAAATACTAAACTCGGCGCAACTACACCACCTCCTCTTTCTTTTAAAATCAATGGGGATTAAGTACTTAAAAAGTGTACCACAAAAATTATGTTTGCGTATAAATGTACAAGATGACATGTTGCTTCCTTAACTGATATTCGGGTTTAACTTATACCAATAAGGACTGTTTTAATAGTTTTTTTTTTATATTTTGCTCAAAGTGGCTCTTACAGGGTTAAAAACTAAATTAGGCACATCTACTACTCATCTTTCATTTTATATGAATTTTATGAAAATCAATGGGGATAAAGTACCTCAAAAGTGTACCACAAAAATCATGTTTGTGTATTAATATATAAGATATATGAGAACATATTGCATGGAACTGTATTTGCCATAACTCGACTGTGGAGCCAGCTATCGGGCTCATTTTTGGCAGGTGTATTTATCCTTATGCAACGAATATATATTCTTGAAGCTTGAAGTAATTCGGACTATAAATGCGATTTTTTAGTATAGCTCGACCCCTGCGCCACCTATCGGAAAAGTTAAAAGTTTGTGCACTCTTCCTCCGAAACACCTTTCCGACAAAGCAACAATCATTCGAATCGGTTAAGAAACATATCGTCGCTTGGCGCGCAATACCTCGTATACGCCAAATGCAATACCTCGTATAACTGGAAAAGGCAAAAATTGAGATTTTCTCAAGCTATGTCTACGGTACTCAATCTCATTTATTTAGGCAAAAATTTTGCTATTCGGACAACAACAAAAACAAAAAACCGTATACTGCAATACCGCGAATAAGAACATTAGCAAAACTGTGATAGCAACATCAAGTATAGTTGACTTCACTGTCTTTAGTCAGCAGTATATCTTTGTGGAATTGACACGCGGTTTAACAAAAATATTTTTTTATACAAATATTCTAATGGGTGACAACAAAACTTCGCCGCATTCTCGTGGAATGCTTTTATCACCATTTGTTTCAAATGGGGACCATAAAAACAAAATTTTTTACCAATTTGATGAATATGATGGTATGTTATATATACATATATGTAAGTGCAAAGAAGAATTCCAATAGTTGATCTTTCTTGAAATTAACAGAAGGGCTCGGGGAGCTTGAAGGAATCAAACCATCTCTTGTAGCTTACTCATTGACATCAAGCGACACTATTAGCGAGGTAATAAAAACGTATTTTTTATTAAAAAAAAGTAACTACTTATTAATTAATTTTAATTTGATAAACTTAGGTCTCCGTTAGCCATTTCAGCGAACGGAAATCAGATTCCACTTTGCCAGTTGAAAATGAGCACTTACTTCAAGCAATAGATGACTTTCAAGCGACCTCTGATAGTGTTGTTTCTACAAAATGTGGGACGGTTGATACCAAAGCAATGGATTGGTCGACATGCGGTACCAACAACAACAACTGTACCAAACCAGTTATGGAAGGTGAGAGAGGGGATTGCGATTTCAGTGAGCCGGTTTCCGTTGATCACACACCGGAAAGAGAACTATTGGAAGGTAGCGTAAATAAAAAAAAACGAAATTGCAAGCGTTCAGCAGGAGAGAGAAAAAGGAAAGTAATAAAAAAAAGAGAATGATGGGTGAAGATTATTTGGGATTTAGACGGACTCACAAAAAAATATATCACGATGTTGCTCGCAGGAAAAGAGAACTAAAGGCTGCACGTTGTCCACCCACTTGCGCAAAAAGTAAAATTTCCTTTTGTGATAAATTTAACGATGAGATCAGGCAACAGATTTTCCAAAGCTTTTGGAAAAATATGAATTGGAATGAGAAAAAAACATATGTAAATAACCTTGTAGATATTTCTAAGGCAAAGAGAGCAAAGAACGAGTCAAGGCGATCAAACACTCTTACTTATCATTTGAGGCTTAATAATGATAGATTAAGAGTTTGCAAGAACATGTTTTTGAATACCTTGAGTTTAAAAGAGTGGACAGTTCGTTCCTGGACTATTCTTCCAGCGGGTAAACGTCCCTTCCCTGTAACAAAAGACCCAAATTTATCCCTAAAAAGAACTTTTGTTAAACAGTTTTTAGATTCTCTTCCAAAGCTTCCTTCCCACTACTGCAGAGCTTCTTCAAATAAATTATACCTTGAGCCCGTTTTTAATACTCAGAGTCAGTTATATAATACGTATAAAATTGAAGCTGAACAACTGTTGCAACCTGTCGCTTCCAGAAAAGTGTTTGATAGTGTATTTTTCAAAGAAAATTTGGGAATATTTAATCCAAAAAAGGACGAGTGTAATATACTCAAGTAGCACACTGGTGCATAAATTGGTGTAGATTTACGAATTTCGGTATAAATCTGATTAATTGCACCAATATTCACAAATTTACACCAAGTTATACACCAGTGTGCTACTTGAGTATGTTGCGGTTTTAAAACTAAGAATATATCGGAAAAAGAATATAATGTTCACATAGATCGAAAAAATACTGTTAGAGCTGAAAAATGTAAAGATAAAACGTTGGCTCTTAATGGTGAAATTCATTTGATAACAGCTGATTTACAAGCTCTAAAATTATGCCCAAAACTAAATGCTAGTGCTGCTTACTACAAAACCAAACTTGCTGTACACAACTTCACAATATATAATCTGGCTACAAAGGATGTTATGTGCTACTGGTTTGATGAGACCGAGGGTGATCTGAAATCATCATCTTTCACAAATTTCTATATTGATTACATTACGTCAATACTATGTGAGGACCCCAAACCAGTAGTAATTTACACGGACGGGTGCACATACCAAAACAGGAATACTGTTCTTTCCAATGCTTTGCTAAGACTTGCATTTTCACAAATATTTGGAGAAAGGGCATACCCAAATGGAAGTAGATTCTGTTCATTCAGTAATTGAAAGGATATTAAAAAATCAAGAAATTTATTTGCCAAGCCAATATGCCCTGGCGACGCAAGGGGCGCGTAGAAAACCATTTCCATATAAGGTTAAAATAATTGATCATTCATTCTTTAATGATTATAGTGATCAGAAGTCCTTTATATATGAGTCTATACGACCCGGCCGAGGATCAGGGGATAATGTAGTTGTTGATCTACGAGCGCTTCATTACTTGCCTAACGGTACAATTCGGTACAAACTAGACCTCAAAAAAGACTTCATCCCATTACCCCGTCGACCGAAAAAAAATCCCTCCAAAAGAAATTTAAAAAAGCTTTTTCTATCTCGTTTAAAAATAAAAAAAAATAAATTTCAACATTTACAAGAACTAAAACAAGTTTTACCTAAAGATTGTCACAGTTTTTACGATAGTTTGCCGTATGAAACCTAACTTTTACATATTTAATGCCTAATATTTAATAATATTAAAAAATATTTTTAAGATAATTTGTAAAATTAACTATCTAATTGCAAATAAACTGGATTACGTTGCTATCTTTGTATATATTTTCAATACCGCGTATAAGATTGAAATGAAAAATATCGCATCAGCAATACCACGTACATGAAAAACAGCGATTTTTATAGCTTTTTAAAATCCTTTCTTTAATATATTGCCTCCACAATATTGATGATACCCCAGTCTAATAGTAAGTATGTTCAGTTTATAAACAATCCAGTACTTTTCAAAAAAATCAGTTTTCTTGCTCTCCTGTAAAATTTCAGTACCATTGTATACGAGGTATTGCATTTGGCGTATACGAGGTATTGCGCGCCAAGCGACGATATTTATCTAGTGTTCGCCCAGCGGTTAAAATTCAGCCGCTAAAATTAAGGATAGTTTATGTGAGTTGAGCTGAAATATCATTAGTTGGAATGGGTTAAGTGGCGGGGAGTTTAGCTTAGTACTTAGCATAACACACCGTACCATAACATAAGATTAAATAACATAACATATGTAGCATAACACACCAAAATATAACATCGCACATTCTTTAGTTGTATTTCCTTTTTGTCCCTATCACTTTCTTCCTCTCTATATTTGTCTCTATCGCTTTTAATGTTTATGTTAATGTTTATCTTCACCTTCATGTTGATGTTCAAGTTCATGTTCATGTTCATGTTCAAGTTCATCTTCATCTTAATCTTAATTTTTATCTTAATCTTAATCTTAATTGTAACCTTTATCTTCATCTTCATCTTCATCTTCATTTTCATCTTCATCTTCATCTTCATCTTCATCTTCATCTTCATCTTCATCTTCATCTTCATCTTCATCTTCATCTTCATCTTCATCTTCATCTTCATCTTCATCTTCATCTTCATCTTCATCTTCATCTTCATCTTCATCTTCATCTTCATCTTCATCTTCATCTTCATCTTCATCTTCATCTTCATCTTCATCTTCATCTTCATCTTCATCTT
>NW_023458710.1:20133-27382 GCF_013731165.1 Rhagoletis pomonella
TCATGTACTTAGCGTATTGGGTCCACTGCACATACATTTTGAACGTATTCGTACCTCCACAAAGTTATGTATCGCCTCCAGATAGCACAAACTGTTGGCGTTGTCATCAACGCATCTGAAGATGTGCATATGGCACATCAGCGGTATACAGTCCTATAGTTAATTTACGAGTTTTTGTATCTCGTACGGTTACCCCTGCATGCACCTCTTCGTTCCGATTCCGTTGTTACCAAAATTCATGTACCTAACACAGGCTGACTTCCAAAACGTACCAATACAATGTTTGGATACTGTTCTACTGCAGTATTCAAACTGCTTGTATATGCAAAGTTGCGAAAAATTGCAACCACATACATTGCATCGTATGTTAACCTTTGAGTAAATCACGTAAATACAAAATTTGACAAGCTTGTAACTTCCTGAATGAATGAAATGTCATTCAGGATTAGCCACGACATGGATAACTAGATATGAAACTCTCTCATTTTCTCTGAGATCGCGCCCAGGAACTCGTTTTCGTACTTGGCAGCACTGCCAATCCCTGGGCAGATAAACAGCTGACACGAGAAGTGGCTAGCAACCACTAAATGTGTGGAAAATGCATCACATTGTATTCAGTGGATTTCTTCTTCCCGCATTTTTTAATATTACTATAAAACAGTATTTGTAACTAAACGCAATTTTCCTGGCAATATAAACAATAAAATATAAAATAGATATGAAGAATATTGCAACTTTTGTTCGTTGTGTTTAATCAAAAGTTTCTCCATAAATTTCTCTATAAATGCCCATACATGTTTTCGTCACAGTGGCTCTACTGGAGAATGTTATAAAAAATACACACTTTGACAGCGTTCTCACGAGAAAAAGAGTTTCATATCTAGTTATCCATGGCCACGAGGCCGTAAGTCGCGTAAATAGTAAAGCAAGGCGAATTTATATAAGGTGGTGTTACTAGCTCAGCTGATTTTGTGTATGTGTTTCGCCGCACGGCTTCTGATATCAAATTGAAAAATTTTGTTTGAATTTCTACACACACTCTTACAGATTTTGACAGTTTATGGCGCCAAAGCAAAAACAAAATACATGTAAATTTTTGTTTTTGTACTCCTGCTATCACCTTATATTAATTCGCCTTGTAGTAAAGGTTGCAAATTTTTGGTTGAATTATTTAATTCATTATTTTTTATTTCAGGTTAGCTACTGCTGGGGCATGCTAGACATATTTTATTGATGTTAAATGAGCAAATAGTCCTGCCACGACCAATTTGAAACGTTTTTTTTATTGAACGCAACTTTAGCTGCTGCTTAAGCGCCACAATTATAATATTCATGGTTCAAAGCACCGAATATGTATGAATGTACATATGTTAGCGCACGGAAGCTCCCAAGATCAATCGCCCCTTGCAAAAAAAATTCACCGGCCGTACTGATATGTATGTATATGGGTGCCGCCGAAAACTGACAAATGGTTTGCGTTACTGAAATTAAAGAGATGCTATTAAGAACCAAGAATGATAGAATACAAGATTGCGCCAATGAGAGAGGATTTTTGAGCGTAATTTTTGCGTGACGTCATCTTGGTGCATTTGCGAGAGAGAAATGCCAAAACGCATATAAAAATATGTAAACAATGCAGAAAAATGTGTTAATTTTAATATTACATGGCCCAATTTTGCAGGAATCAATAAATATACAAAGATTGATTAATTAGGAACACGTAGCAATAATTTTGGACATGTAGCCCTTTAGAGAAGTACGATTTTTAGCACATGAAAAAATGGATGTATTACCAGTGTTTGCAATTTCATGTAGACCAAAAGGAAGATGTGCAGCAAAGTGAATTTTTGGACGTGCCATTTTAAAAAGCCAAGCAGAGTGCATGTTTATATTTGTGGACGGTAGCCAACCACCATAAACTCCGCAGCTGTTGACTCCACAGCTTTTATTTTATGACTTTTGTACCATTTTCGAGAGGATGCATGAGTGTGGCTTTTTTGGAAGCAAATATGCTATGTCAGTAAAACATAATTTAAGTTGAACTTTTAAATGTATAATAATTTGGGCACTGTATTGTATTAGGTACGTCACAGCGCGGTAAGATGCCGCTTGAATTAGCGCCTGGCGACCTTATCCACTGGTGCATTACCTCATACCAGCACTAAAAAAATCAGATACTAACAAAAATAAGTAGGTAGTGAAGTTCATGTATCTATTTCCTGTAGAAACTGCTTTTGTATGTAAGCCGTTGCCAGCAAACTAAACCACCAACTGTCTACATTCACCATGGAAATATACCTACTGCAATTCACCAAGGAAAGGCCAACATAGTTCCATGTAGAAGCTCATAGCTCACACACAGCACAAAGCTCGATTTGGTGTTTAATGCATGCCCTCCCCGGCAGAACTGTTTCTACTTTTTCCCCAGGTTTGCGTCCGTAGGAAACGAAAAAAAACACGCACGCTTTCCTTTTGTTTGCACTATTACACTTTGCCACTGCACACTTCATTTTGCTTTTTAATGTCTCAATAATTGTTTAAAACCACGCAGAAATATTAACGCACAAATATTAAAATTGTTATTTGGTTTTTTCGTATGCTCACATTCAACAATTGCACCAAGATGACGTCACGCACACAGCTCATTCTGTCAAAATTACAAAGAGCGGATTAGCGGTACCGCGATTGGCGCAATCTCTATTTCTCTCAATCGTGATTAAGAACATTTGTTCCGTGCTCAAATGGGAACCCTGAATTTAAAAAATCTACATATTAAGATGACAGCATGGAGTTGTTGCCGTATGTTCTCTAATATTGGTATGTACAGATGTATGTTTAAAAAAATGTATGTGTTAGCGATATACTTTGCGTTAGAGCTACACTTTTATAAATGGCGCTCACACCCTGCAAATGGCCCACGTTTGGTTATGATGGGCGCAAGCAAGCGATACCTAGGGTCTCTGTTCGTACAAAAAAAAATTCCCAAACAAACCAGAACGTATTCATCTTCACATGGAATGTCTATGTATATCATGGTGGGTCGTGCTTTATGAGAATGGGCTTGTTCGATTCATGTAATACATAGAAGCAGCAATACTGCAGCAGTGATGAAAATTTACATCACTGCTGCAAGTGCCCAACTGATATAACGTTGTTAGAAATTCACAACGAGCGTGATACATTAATGATTAGCGCAATACTGCGGTTGTGATTACAACTCAAACAAGCCCAATTCATTAGTATGTTTTCTTAATCAGAAACAAATACATATAGAATTACGAAACTCGGAGGATTCATTGACTAATTTGCTTACTGCAGTATAAGGGACAAGGCGAAAAAAGTCATTGAAAGTGTGGCTAACTTCCACGACGTGAATTGCATTGCATACGTACAAAGTATAATGTTCGATAACGCCGAACTTCAAATGGTTGACAATGTATACTTTTCCAAAACGCATCCGAAAAGTTATCGAAACGCATTCTTAGAGTAATCAGCGCATCAGAAACAAAGTCGATGCTTCGTTTGTTTTTGGTTGCGATTGGCGTTGTTACAGTGGAAAATTACGACATGGTATTAATTGTTATATTGAATATTCAAAAGATGAAATGTATGTAGTTGCAATGTTTCGCAACTTTGCATATACAAGCAGTTTGAATACCGCAGTAGAACAGTATTCAAACATTGTATTGGTACGTTTTGGAAGTCAGCCTGTGTTAGGTACATGAATTTTGGTAACAACGTAATCGGAACGAAGAGGTGCATGCAGGGGTAACCGTACGAGATACAAAAACTCGTAAATTGACTATAGGACTGTATACCGCTGATGTGCCATATGCACATCTTCAGATGCGTTGATGATAACGCCAACAGTTTGTGCTATCTGGAGGCGATACATAACGTTGTTGAGGTACGAGTACGTTCAAAATGTATGTGCAGTGGACCCAATACGCTAAGTACATGAACCAACCAAGGTGCTAGATGGTTATTGATGCGAAACTCAAGCTATTGCCATCCACGCATTACATTAATGTACAGTTGTTCCAAACTTGGTAAGGTTGCAGCGCAATGTGAGTGCTATATAAGATTGGGTGTTGAATTGCTTGGTTGGTTGCTGTCAGTTCTCGAATTTCTCCGTTTTCCCCCTTCCATTATATTGATATGTTACCTAGCACACATTTTCCCATTTAAGCAAAGTAAGCAGTACTTGTTAAAGTGCCTGTAAACATATACCTTGTTTATACCCACCCAAGAACCTCATTAACAAAAAGCTGATTTGCCTCAACACATATTTCTTTCAAGCATTTATACCTTTGTCGTTATGGCGCACTCGCTGAAACCGTATTCAAAAGTAAACAAAATTTATTATTTTTATTCGATATTCCTTAAATTATTTATTTGCGCGGTGTAGCGAAATGGAAGCGAACAAAAATTCTAATTTGTTTAAATAATAATTCATATTTAAAACGGGTTGTACAAAGAAAACCAGCCTTTTTTCACTTCGCGTCAAATGGGTGATGTGTTTATACCAGTTTTCTAACCGATGTGAGAAATAAAAAAGCGATTTGAAAACAAATTCGAGTCAATACACTTTCGAATTTCTGATCGTATTGAAAGTTGGTGTATGCTTCCGTTTTGAATCACAACGAACTGGGTCAAAGCGCTTTATGTGTTGGTATAAACAAGGTAATCATTACAGATGAACTCTTGAAATAAATACAGTGACGAGAAAAACTGTAACATGGTTTAACACTTTTTGTTTCAGCCACCGCTATATTTCCAAGTTCTAACGACTTTCATCCTTTTGTTGAATATTCTTGTTGGTACATCCCTACTCCCTCTCTCATAATGATTTGAAGTCAATACAACAATAATAAAAAAACCAGCAGACCAAAATGTAAATTAAGGCAGATGTTACAGTTTTACACTCACTCTCAGTTTTGCATTTGACAGTTATCTTTTACTTAGTTGGAAGTCAGATGACTTTTTTCTATATTGTAATTTATTGAAGAAGTGATCACCAGTAAATAACATAGTTAATCAGGAACCATAAATGTAAATAATAGATTTACTGCGGAAAGGCGGAACCGCACGAAAAGTGGCAAAAATTTTGGAATTTGCTACTTAAAAATGTTAAGACTTAGAAAAAATATAGCCTAAAGTGCTCCCAAGGACAGAGGAAGTCTGTTAAAAAATATTACGGTACGATATCTTGTGAACTTAGAAGCAAGTAGCGATGCAGCCACTATTACAGAAGCGCTTAAGGTATTAAACTTTAATGCAAATCAATAGACAGCGAGGCGAAGAATTGTCACATTGAACGCTAAGGCATAATAAAAGAAGAAAAAACCATTTTGATCAAAATACATGTGCGAGAGTGGTAGCATTTTGCCGGATCGCACGAAAACCAAACCGTTGCCTATTGGGATATGTTAGGCCGTTCAGAATGCAATAAAAAACATATTTTTAAGATTCAATTGAAGGTTATTTGGTCTGACAAGACTAAATTAATCGCTTTCAATCAGATGGCCGGGCATGGTATTGGATCAAAGACCCAAATTAAGCCTAAGCGCATCATGTACGGCAAACTGTGAATCAAAGTGGTAGGATCTTAATTGTTTGGGATTGTATTTCAAAAATTTTGTTGGTCCGTTAGTATGCATTATGCGTAAGGAACAGCATCTGTTCATATTTCAACAAAATTTGCAAGATGTAGTCGAAAAATTAGAGTTTCTGCTGAAAAATCACCCAAAACATACTGCATATGTTCGCAAAGACTGGATACAAAAGAAAAAAATTTGCTAATTTGATTTGACCTCCACAAACCGCGGACATGAATCTCATCGAGAATTTGCGAAATCAACTAAAAGCACAGCTAATAAGTATCAAAGTCCGTAAAATCGAGTACATGAGCTGTGAAAGCAAACTAAGGATATACCTCCAGAATTTTTACAAAGATACAAATAAGGTATGCCAAATCACATCCAGGAACTGAAACAGGCAAAAGAGTACTGAACATTGTGTTAGTAGTTCTTTTTTTTCGGGAAAATTGTTAAAAAGCTCTTAAAAATATATGAGTGCAAAACTGTAACATCTGCCTTAATTTACATTTTTGTCTGCTGTTTTTTTTATTGTTGTTGTATTGACTTCAAATATTTATGAGAGAGGGAGTAGGGATGTACCAACAAGAATATACAGCAAAAGTATGAAAGTCGTTAGAACTTGGAAATATAGTGGTGGCTGAAACAAAAAGTGTTAAACCATGTTACAGTTTTGCTCGTCACTGTAGGTGAAAAAATTCAATTCGGTTATATGGTTTAAGAGATTAATAGTGGCTTAATTTGAGGACGTCACTTGCAATGGATACGAACAACGTCTAATGTTCTGTACCGCACTAGCAACGTTTATTACTCCAGCATGTTTTCGACGCATAACCGCAGTAAAAGAGAAAACACTGCATCAGTTGAAAAGTTAATTTGTTTTGTTTTGGTATTTGGTGATATAGTAAAGTCAACTGCCTGACCTAACAAAATCGAATGATGGTCGGTCCTATATCATCACATGAACCCGGGGTAACCCGGCCAAGAACCATCTTGATGTAAACGTAGCATGAACGAACGCCAGATTCATATCGGTATTAAGAGGGATCTTTGAGGTGGAATCACTTCAATAGTAGAAGTGGAATGCTGTGGTCAGAGAGGAAGTGGGATAATAATGGACTAATACATAATGGAAGGGGGTAGATGTCCCTTAAAGATTTTTTGTTTACGAAGTATTTGGTGGTTCCTCTAACTCGCTTCCTTCGTTGTTGGCTGGAAGTAGGACCAATTTTACGAGGGGCCTCCTAACTTGTCCTCTCTATCATATGTTTTACCGAGAAGTAGTAATGATGTGTATGTCGAGGATATTTCGAGGCTTTGGATTGGTACCACAGCTCTTTTGTTAACTGACAAAATTAAAAATCTGGGCTTTGTTGTTAATTCCACATTAAGCGCTACCGACCACATTAATAAAGTGGTAAGCGGCGTTTTTTGCTACCTTACGTAGTTTGAAAATGTCTGCACCATTTACCCCTTTAGAAACGAGAAGCAAGCTAGCCATTCAGCTTATCGTACCCCAGATAACATATTCCGAACTAGTATACAGTAAACTTGACTCAGCGTCTGCACATAAAATCGAGGTGGCCTTTAATAACGCTACACGCAACGTCTATGGTATTGGAAAGTACGATCACATCACTCCATGGAGAAAT
>NW_023458710.1:27482-41480 GCF_013731165.1 Rhagoletis pomonella
GCATCTTCATCTTCATCTTCATCTTCATCTTCATCTTCATCTTCATCTTCATCTTCATCTTCATCGTCATCTTCATCTTCATCTTCATCTTCATGTTCATGTTCATCCTTCATGTTCATCTTCATCTTCATCTTCATCTTTATCTTTTCCTTTATCCTGATCTTAATATGTCCATTCTTTTCTTCATTTACAGATTCACCCCCACCATTGTTATTAGGTTCGGTATTTAAATTTTCCTTCCTCTTTGTCTTTATATTTAGGTTTCTTTACTTTTATTTTAATTTCTGTATTTATCCCTTTCTTCTTCTCCATACTCAACTTTACCTTCTTCCTTGTTTGTGTCTAATCTATTTATGTACATACATACATACATCTTATTCCTAAACTGCTGCTTAGCACGTTTCTGCAATTCAGTATCAATATTAAAGCATACATTTAGGAGGCATTTCCGCCCCAACCATGTACATGTGCGGCATTAGTATTGGTGTCACTTTTGAATTGATTTTTTCGCTTTATGTTAAACCAATTTGAAATTTGAAAAATTTCCTGCACATCACTATCAAAATACCTTTCTAATGATATATAATTGTTTATACCTTATAGGTATAGTTTAGCCGCAAAAGGGATGTAAAGGAAACATGTTTACCTATTTATATAATTGATATATGAGAACATATTGCATGGAGCTGAATTTGACATAACTCGGCTTTGGAGCCAGCTATCGGGCTCATTTTTGGCAGGTGTATTTATCCTTATGTAGCGAATGTATACCCTGGGTTTGAAGCACATTGGACAAAGCAACAATCATTCCAATCGGTTAAGAAACATAGGAGAAAATTGTTCCCAATAATTCGTGCTTGCCTATTTATATATAGATATATAAATGTGAATGTCTGTTTGTTTATTACCTTATAACTTTTGAACCACGACGTGGAATCGCACGAAATTTTGCAGGCTTATTTGTTTTTACCCCGGGAAGGTGATAGGTATGGTTTTATTTGCAAATATTTCGTAAATTCCGCAATGGGGCGTGGCACCTCCAATAGGCCTGCAAATGTTTAATCAGCTACAACTTCGGAACCATAAGTCAAAAGAACTTGAAATTTGGTACGAAGACATGTCTATGGGAGACGTTTATAGTAAGGTTTTTATAAATGAGTTTATAAAAGGGGGCGTGGTACATCCCTTGGGCGTGGAATTTTGTTTCAGCTATAACTTCGGAACCGTAAGTCAAAAGAACATGAAATTTGGTACGAAGACATGTCTATGGGAGCCGCTTATGGTAAGGTATATATAAATTAGTTTCTAAAAAGGGGCGTGGCATATACCATAGGCGTGAAATTTTGTTTCAGCTATATCTTCGGAACCATACGTCGCATGAATTTGATATTTGATATGAGGTCATATCTATGGTAGGCGCTTATAGTAAGGTGTATATGAATGAGTTTATAAAAGGGGGCGTGGCACATCCCGTAGGCGTGGAATTTTTTATCAGCTATAGCTTCGTAACCATTAGTCACATGAACTTGAAATTTAGTATGTAGACATATCTATGGTATGTTCTTATAGTAAGATACAAATAAATTAGTTTTTTGAAGGGGCGTGGCTCCTCTCAAAATCATGGAATTTTTAATCAGCCATAACCTCGGACCCATAAGTTACAAGAACCTGAAATTTGGTATGCAAACATATCTATGGTAGGTGTTTATAGGAAGGTATATATAAATGAGTTTGTAAAAGGAGGCGTAGCACATAACATGGGCGTGGACGTTTTCTTCAGCCGTAACTTCGGAACCACAACTCATGTGACCCCTTTAATTCCTTCTGATATGCCTTTGCAATTTAAAAAAACTTCAGTTTCCGGTCAGCTTAGCTTTCGCAATAACAATAAACAAGAATGCCTTAAAATAAAACCCAACTCTTTATCGTTAATAAAGTGT
Source organism: Rhagoletis pomonella (assembly GCF_013731165.1). Taxonomy (NCBI): domain Eukaryota; kingdom Metazoa; phylum Arthropoda; class Insecta; order Diptera; family Tephritidae; genus Rhagoletis; species Rhagoletis pomonella. Next base: position 29,423 of record NW_023458710.1, read on the forward strand.
ATGTTAGTTGCATTGGAAAATGCATCTATGTTAATAGATGTTTTGAAGTACTAAAAACAGGCTGTGGAATAATATTAGAGTTATTATTCGTAAGAAATTATATAAAATTTAGTTATTACAATACAACGTTGGTGTTTCTACTATTATATAATTTCTTGGAGATATTTTAATATAAATAAAAACACCTGATGTGCCAAAAACTTATTATTGCTTTTCATTCCATAGCACCCCAGCTATACAACTATTCTACCATATTATGCTATCACGGCTTTATTAAAATCAGAGAAGAAATGAAATATAACGTCGTTACATAAAGTATTTTTCATATTTGTATTAAGACGTGGGGGAAAACCTGCGGGAAAAAGCTATGTAGTATATAGATATATGGGAACATATTGCATGAAACTGAATTTAACAAAACTCGGTTTTGGAGCCAGCTATCGGGCTCATTTTTGGCAGGTGTATTTATCCTTATGTAGCGAAGGTATATTCTGAGTTTGAAGCACATCGGACTGTACATGAAATTTTTTAGTATACCTCGACCCCTGCGCCACCTATCGGAAAAGTTAAAAGTTTGTGCACTCCTCCTCCGAAACACCTTTTCATCAAAGCAACAGTCATTCGAATCGGTTAAGAAACATAGGAGAAAATAGTTCCCAATTATTCATGCTTGCCTATTTATATATAGATTCATTTAAAATATTGCATGTAAACATCTTCTCGGCGATACATGTAGTTGTCATGAAAATTAACTAAAAAAATTTATTTTATTAACCACTGGAACGAAAAAAACTTGCTCCGCTCAAATGGGTTAAAAGCAAACTTCAGTTGACATATTTACACGCTTACATGCAGACATACATATGGACATGTACAGTGGACTTGCACTAACTTGGACATCGCATTGCTTGTACTTTGACGTGGTTGAATCTTTTTATGGTACTGAAGATTTGCTTACGGGTGAAAAAAAAACTAAAAATCATCCGTGGATATATGTAAACATAAATTTATAAAGGCTTTGAAGTATAGAACTTTTTAATATTCAAAAATAAATAGAATCATCTTTTCGCATTTACACAAATGGTGTTCAAGGCACATTGACCCACCTGTCCAAAAATCGTGGCGCGTCATGGACAAAAATTTTACAATTTCGGACCGAAAAATGTGCAAACGAGCAAAGTTGCCACGTTACATTTATGAACTTCCGATAAAACCACATATGTTTGAAAATTTAGGAGTTTTGATTTTATTAAAAAAAAATAATGTATTTTCCCGCAGAAAACGTTCACTTTATTTAATGTTAATTCAAATTACACCTTAAAATACTAGTTAATGACTGAAATATTGTTATGGAACAGAGAAATAGATTGTTTTGCCAAAAGTTACCAAAAATTACCCAAATTCGATATAACATATTTTACTGTACATAGAGAACTGTTTGCCACTTTTCACTTGGCTGGCCGAGATTTCTTAAATTTTAGATTTTAGAATTTTTGTGTCGGACTGAAAAAGTTGCGCTTGAGGGTGATGAATTTGCGGGGAGATGTGCTGCGGTTGTTATGAATGAATTTATTTGGCCTTGAGAAATACGCGAATGAGTTTATGAATGAAATAGTTCTTGTTGTATTTGAATATGTGCGTGATTATGTATGTATCCTGAGTTGTACATATGTATGCATGTGCGTGGTATTTGGTAGAAAAATGCACATACGTATGTATGTATGTATATTAGGGCGGGTCGAAAATCTAATTTTTATCAAATCCCTTGGGAATAGTGAAAATATATTGAATCATGAAGTTAGCAACAACCCTTCAAAATAGAGGGTTCTATTTTTCCTACCGAGCCCAAAGCAGCACCTGTTGACAAGAGTTATACTTCGTTTGATCTCAAGGTTGACGTTGTTGATGGTGTTTATGCTGGATCATAGGTAGACAAAGTCCTTCGCTACTTTAAAGTTATAGCTGCCAACAGTGATGTGTGTCCCGAAACGTGGTGGACTCTTTATATGTTGCTAGCAGGTACTTTGTCTTGTCTTCATTCATCGCTAGACCAACCTCTTTAGCTTCTTTTCTAAACTGGAAAATGCTGCAAAGCTTTTTTTCTTAAACCAGTTTTGAGCATATCAGATCACTTCATGGGCGTAGCCAGAACGAAATTTAGGGGGGCCCCATACAAAAAAAAAATCAAAACTAATAACTTACTAAAAAATTGTTTAATATAGCTTAAAATTATTGTAATCATTTGTTGTACAAAAATACAAATAAACAGAAGTTCACAAAAGTTGATATAAAACTATTCGTCGATTTAAATTGTTAAGTTTTTACTGAGCATGAGGAAGCATCGAAAGGCTAACCCCGTCAGTGTGAGACTTTAACCCAAACTAAACTTCCAACCATCATGTTGGATTTCCATGCTGACATTATTATCGGTGTTAATGCTGGTTCCCAAGTAAACGAAATTCTCTACTTTCTCGAAATTATAACTTTCAAAAGTGACGTGAGTGCCAAGGCGCGAATGTGCTGATTGTTTGTTTGATGACAGGAGATACTTCGTCTTGTACTCGTCTACCACCAGACCCATTCGCTTTGCTTCCTTGTCCAACTTGGGAAAAGCCAGGACAGACTTCGCGGTTTTTCTTACCGATGATGTCAGTGTCATCGACATAAGCCAGCAATTGTACGCTCTTGTAGTAAATTGTTCCTGACCGGGTCAGTTCTGCAGATCTTATTATCTTCTCCAACATCAGATTAAAGAAGTCACATGAAAGAGTGTAGTCCTGTCTGAAACCCCGTCTGGTGGCGAACGGCAACAGAGCAGAGCTGGTGGTATTGCTCAACGTGATTTTTCACAGCCGTATGAGTTTTGAGGGGATGCCAAATTCAGACATAGCGGCATATAGGAAACTCCTTTTAGTGCTGTCGAAAGCGGCTTTAAAGTCGACAAATAGGTGGTGAGTGCCGATCGCGGGTCTTTTCCAAGATTTGGCGTATTGTGAATACCTGGTCTATGGTAGAAAATACATTCGATAAGACCTTGCAAGCTATGCTTAGAAGGCTGATCCCTCGGTAGTTGGCACGCATGGCGGGGTCGCCTTTTTTGTGGATTGGGCAGAGCGCACTTGAATTCCAGTCGTCGGGCATGCACCTTGTTACCTCCTTGCCATCGTAATTAAATAGCTCAGCTGACAGGCCCTCAACTCAAGCAGCTTTGGCACTTTTCGTCATAGTCAGGCGCTGGGATATCGACTCCATCGTCATCGACTAGGACCTCGGGTTCGTCTTCTCTACTTCTTTCAGTGCTTCTGCCATTCAAAAGGGTCGAAAAGTGTTCCCTCCATAATCTGAGTACGTTCTGGACACCGGTCACTAGGTCGCCATGGTTGCTCCTACAAGAGTCTTGAAACCTTCCGTAAGTCGCTCAACTCTCTGCTAAAAATTTCGGGTGTTTTTTCTGTCGGCCAGCATTTCAAGCATTTTCTCACACTCCTCGTGCCAGTAATGAGCGGTAAATGTGGTTCCACTGATCGCGCAAGTCGGTTTGTTGAAGAGTGCTCTCTCACAGCAGGTGTGAGGGTCGAGCGCCGAATCCATTGGCCGTATGTTTTGATTGCAGCTTTTCGACGTTGAACTTTCCTTGGATTGTTGGGGCCCTTTTTTTTGCTGCTCAGAGGTTGGGTCGTATATTGGATGCATCAATATAGTAGTGCGAGTCGATGTTTGGCCCTCGGAGTGTACGTATGTACATCTAAAACATAGAAGCATGCCTTCCGTCTATCACAACATCCTCGATTTTGTTTCCCGTTTTTCGATGTGGAGGCATCCATGTAGCTTGATGGATCTGCTAGAACCCAGTAATACATACTGCCAAGTTTCGGGCCCCGGCGAAGTCGATCACCCTCAGCTATTATGTACGCTCTAAGCTAACAGAGCGTTGGATGCCTCGTCCCTCTCTTCTATCGGGGCATTGGCACATATGAATGAGATGTTGAAGAATCTCGCTTTGATGCGGATTGTGGCTAGACTTTCGTCCACTAGAGTGAACGCCGGTCTCTCTCCCACCACAAATCCAACACCGAAACGCACTCCTTTACGTGGCAACAGTAGTAGAGGTCGCAAGGCTCCACGCTTACCCGCCTGGCCCCGTCCATCGCATTTCGTGGATGGCGGTGATGTCAGCTTTTATTTTCCCTAGGACATCAACCAGTCGGGCAGAGGCACCATCCCGATTAAGGGTTCGGATATTCCAAGTGCATACCCTAAAATCATAGTCCTTCCTATGTTTGCCGTGATCGTTATCAAAAGAAGGGGGTATCATCCGAGGCATGTGTTTCTTTTCATGGGGCAGGGTTTTAACGTGGCGGGACCCAAACCCAGCGCACGCGGGCCACTCCCAGTTGAATGGCAGTCAAAAGCTTTGCATTACTGGGAAATGTACAAAACATAGTGGTCAAAAGCGAATATCTCAACTAAACCCTGATGTATTTTTTAAATTCATAGCTCTACATACCTGTATAGTAAACCAAATTGCCGGACCAGATCTTATTCAAAATAAAAAATGTAAAAAAATAAACTTTTTTCCGTATACTCTGTAATATTCCTCCGCAATTTTGTAAGGTAAACTAATAATTTATAATCATTGCTTTGCAGCGAAATATCTTCTCTTAAATTATATACATAGGTATGTATAAACATGAGGACGTATTGAACATTTTGAGTATGCAGATTTTTCATGCTGGTATATTCATTTATGCGAAATATATTACTCGATTTTGTTTTGTCACACTTAAGAAGTAAACGTCTTGGCTGTTCACCCAACCGGTCTATAGTTTTATCAATAATCTCAGATTGTTTCTGTGATACAAAACTTTCGTTGTACGCTTAGAAAAGACACATACCTAAAGAGAAAGTAATAAACAATTGAACTATTTTTGCTCATTGTCGACTACAGCCAGGTTTTAGGTTAAATGGAGGTGCTTTGAAGTTAGAGAGAATAACTTGATACAGAACCGAATGATCTACATATCCACTTTTTAAATCAATTTGCTAATTATTTTGTTAGCGTTGGAAGTATAATTTGTTATACAGTATATATATAGGAAAAACCTTGAAAGTTAGGGGGGCCGAAATTATCAAGCAAGCACTTAGTGGTACTATTATTGAATATCTTGGCAAAAATTTGGAAATTAGGGGGCCCGGGCCCCACTGCCCCTACCTGGCTACGCCCATGGATCACTTAATCGGTTGTGATTTTACTTACATGTGTAATGAATGCACAAAAGAATGTTAAACGCTGTTTTTTAATAAAATAAAATAAAAATTTAAATTGATAACAATTTTTATAAAAGTTTACTCAAAAGTCGTATGTGTAATATGTGTAAGAAATATTTAAATTATGGACTTTCTTTAAAACTAGGTCTATAAAATCGAAAATACATTCAATAGCTTCGTTAGTAAGCTTAAATTTTTAATTTTTTTGCATAGAATTCTCTTTAGCATAAGATGGCTAACTGTTTTTTCGTTCGAACAGTTTTTCTGATTTCAAGGCGGTCGAATCTGAAACTTTGTAAAAAATAACGATTTTTTTTTCATTTTCTGCATATCTTTTCTATAGTAACCAAACCACTTGTGTGATCTATGACCAGGGTAGGATTTGAAGGCATTTGCCTATTTCCTTGATTAAAAATATTGATTGCCTTTTTTAACTATATTACCTTTGCATGGTTTGCCTTTTTAATATTTATCTTTTCATTTCCACACTTTTATGTTTTACAACACTGCACTGAACGAATGTTCTTTTAATTAGATTTCCTATAAAGGTTCTGGGTATGCAATCTTGTAGCTCATTGAATTCTAGTAGAATAACGTACGAGTTTCAAGTGGCTAACGGTTGATATTTTAGAATATTTATAGAATAACAGAGCTGGAAACTTGGATTTACACGGGTTTTGTTAAAGAATGAATTGTATTTTTATAAAAAAAATAACCAAAACAAAATATCAGCAAAAATAGTATGTTAAAACTTGGCAACAAGTGGTGCGGCTATAATTTTTTTACAACTGTATGTATGTTTTTATATATTTAATTGGACATGCACATTGTACATAAAAGTATATAACAAAATTAAAAAAATAAATGTCTTTTGCCTTTTTTCAAAGCTCATTTTTCCTTTTTTCAAGTTTTTAGTGCCTTAAAATTCCAAACCCTGTTTATGACTATTAAGGCAAAAAACCTTAGTTATGTCTCCTATATAAATCCCTCTCAGATATAAGACCGATAGGATGACAAATACTACTTTTGATGCACATATGTGATGTAATGTGTCGCAACTAGGGTTTTTTTTTTCATATTTTCACCGATATCCCAGAAACTAGGTCTGACCCAGAGAAACTGTTATGATATTCGGAATCAGGATAAAATTGTCATTAGAAAAGTTTCATCTCTTTCTTAGTGATTTTTTTGTCGAGTAGTGTAATTCATTTAACTTTTCAAATACTTTGAATTGAGGTTAATTTTTTAACAGGTGATAGTAAACCAGTAAACCACATTTTTTCGGTGACAGGTAACAAGATTAACGGAAATAAAGTCAATTGACTTTATTTCTCACCCTGGTGCGAAATAAAGTCAATTGACATTATTACCTTTTCAAAAGCGAAATAAAGTTAACAAAAATTTGGAAATAAAGTCATTGACGCTATTTCCTCATTCAAATGGAAATAGCGTCAACAATGCTTAAAGTATGTCGATTCATAGAAAAAAATGTTGTTCTTACAATAAACATTGCCCCGTAAGTGTTGTTTTTTAATAGATGAAAAAGGTTATTGCCAAATCCTCAGTGTGGTGCTATTAATCCACACACAATCATGAACTACCACCAATTGATTTTATTAAAAAAAATTTAAATTACGAATATAGTAAAAACCAAACGCAAAACGCAGCTGGAATACGAGAAATATTGGAAGAAATAGTATAGAAATGATCCAGAACTTGCAAAACATGCTTCGTTTCCACAAAAATAAAGCGGACACTATTAAATTGAAGAAACAGTCCATGTCAAAAAACCCCGGAGGAACACTGAAAGAGTTCTGTGTTCTAAATTAACATATTTTGAACGAATTCGGAATGTCTAAGGTGGAAAAGAAACCAACCTTTCTTTAAGGAAACCATTATAGAAAAGGAATTTTCTTACACTGTATTCATGCCTCCGCCAGCAATTTGTGACATCATTTAAAACCAGCTAAGGAGAACGATGACATTATTTATTAGATGGCACATTCAACAAGCAAATGTGCCAAATTGCGGGTATAAACAATTATTGATTATTTAATATCGGAACCGAGATCATGTAAGTTAATTGATTGGTTTTTGGTTTTCAGACACTTTTGAAACACAAATTATATGCTTTTTTACTGCAGACAAGTTGTCACCAAAACACAGCAGAAATCTTCCAACAACTTACAAATATAAATATGTGAAATATCGAGGGCTTAAATTCATTAATACCCTATATCTGAAATTTGCACAAAAACTAATTTGTGATTTTAGAAACCCTCTGGGACTTATTACCTGTCATCACTGATATATTACTTCTGATTTCCAATTTATAATAGTGTAAATTCTTCTGTCAAGCGTTATATAAGGTAGCATTAATATCACCGATGACAGTTAAATCTTATGTGGATTTTTATATGGGATACGCAGATAGAGGGTATTATTGAATATAAGTCCTCGATATGTAAAATATATAAACATTTTATTTCAACGTATACAAAAAATAAATCTGCCTACGTTACAGCACGGCGGGAGGGGGGAAGGGGGGGGGGGGGGAGGCGCGGCGTAGCGTGACGTGGAGTGGCGCGCTGGTCGCGCGGGGTACGCGGGCCGCCGCGAAGCTAAGCGAATTAAATGTTTGAAAGAGCAATAATGTCAATGGATTTTATTTCGCTTTTAAAAAGGTAATAATGTCAGTTGACTTTATTTCGCACCAGGGTGGGAAATAAAGTCAATTGATATTATTTCCGTTGATCTTATTACCTGTCACAATTTTTTCCATGAGTACAGTATTGATTTCATATAGTATGGTGGGGTGCGATAAAGCCATGCGAGATAACGCCATATGGCTCTATCTCCCATCCAATTGCGAGGTAAAGCCATATGGCATTATCACGCTTCGTATTGAGAGATAATGCCATATTTTTTTTTTTGTCAATTGTGAGTTAAAGCCATATGGCCTTATCTCTCATATTTGTCATTGTGAATGTGCATTTAATTGTTATTCATTTCACCTGGCAACTCCCCTGCAGTGTCATAATCCCAATTTTTTTACTTGGGAATATGACACTGCAGAGGGAGTGTCATACTCCCAATTGGGATTTTGACACCTTTGAGCTGGTTTCCCTTTTACGAAATGTGCAAAAAAAATTTGTTACTTTTTTTAACTTGGGATTTTGTCTAATTTTTATTTGGGATTATGACACCCAGCCTGCGTGTCATAGTCCCAAGTAAAAAAATTGGGATTATGACACTGCAAGGGGAGTGTCATAATCCCAATTTTTTTTACTTGGGATTTTGCCAGTTGGGACTATGACATGTCACCGATTTTTCCCTTTTACAGAATGCTTACACCTTCTTGAATGCATATAGAGCAGAAAATATTCCGTAAAAGGGAAAATCACATGAGAGATAAAGCCATACGAGATAACGCCATATGGCCTTATCGCTCTTTGAAATTGGAAATAAAGCCATACAGAAATTTTGGCGCGAATATGGCTTTATCTCTCTTTGAATTGAGTGATAAGACCATATGGCGTTATCTCGCATGGCTTTATCGCACCCCACCATATAGTATATCTCCATACCAAGTTCCGGTACTCTACTACAAACACTTCCAGAGGTATCCAGTATGAAATATTCAATTTGTAAGGGAGGTATCCCCTTATTATCATCATTAGATATCATACCTTTTAAGTTATGCTAACTGATACCAGTGCACTATGCTCTGGCAGATACAATTTGCTGGCCAAAAGTAATTTTTTAAAGTATGGATAAATTGTTTTTTTTTTTGTCCCTTCACTAAAATAATTCACCAGAGTAAAAAGTGCATACTTGTTATTTTCTTAGAGAGTTTTCCCGTTGAGATATCAGCTGGTAAATTTATACAAAAGTTAAAATATTTAGTTCTTTCGTAGTCAGCCTTCTTGAAGTTCGAATTGGAATAAGTCTTCGAGTGATAAAGACACTTCAAAAAAGAGAATGGAAATGACTAATGAAGGTACATAAACCATACAGCTTGCTAAATAAAACAAAATTTATTTTCAAAATGGACTCTAATTTTGGAAATAATATTCCACTTTAAGTAGAGCCATAAAAAATTGGTTTCATTTGGTGGTCTCCAAGCTTATGGGCTGAAAATCATGTTGTACTTTCTTGAACTTTTGGCCTTGCTTTTCGATGTTTGAAAAGAAGCAGTCAAAAAAGATGCAAAAAAACGCTGTTTTAAACTTTTTGCTGCCAAGTATTATTACGTGGGTGTTCCCGCGGAATAAAAAACCTACATACATAAAGGAAATAATGATATGCAAGCACATAGGTGAAAAATTAATTTTTGCATATTTTATTCAAACTTGTACGATACTTCCTTTTTTTAACTTTATGCCTAGCCTAATTTTAACCAATATACTTGTTGTCGGCCGCTGTGGTGTAGTGGGAAGCAGTGCGCGCTTCCACTCCGAAACGCCTGGGTTCAAACCCTGGTCAAAGCAACATCGCAAAAAAAAATTAGAAAAAAGGTTTTTTCTTAACAGCGGTCGTCTCTTGGCAGGCAATGGCAAACCTTCGAGTGTATTTCTGCCATGAAAAACAGCTTCTCATAAAAAACAATCGCCGTTCGGAGTCGGCATAAAACTGTAGGTCCCTCCACTTTGTGTGACAATATCAAGGCGCACGCCACAAATCGGAGGAGAAGCTCGGCCAAACACTAACATATGTGTAAGCGCCAGTCTATTATTATTATTACTTGTTGTGCTAGTGTCCTTTCAAATTAATTAGTACAAATTTGTACAATAAAGTACAAATCGTCACTTTAATTCACAAAGGCCCTAACCAAAACTTTTTTAGAAACTGCGTTATTCACAGATTTTGGTAAGATATATCTATAAAAATGCACCTTCACTCAAAATTTGAAAGTGTTAGTACCAAAATCTGCGGAGGTATATGCCACTTTTTAAAACTCCCCATAAGTATGTATGATTTCAATTTTACACTGAAAATAAAGGTTCGTAAAAGTGCTACGAAAATCTTTCGTAGTGTTGGTTTTTTGTACAATGTACGAAACTTTCGTTCATAATACGAACACATTTTTCACAACGAAACAAGATTTTACGAACCATACGTAAATATAACGAAAGGACTTTCGTAAGGCATTTTTTCAGTACAATTTACGAAATATTACGTTTATTTTACGAAACGCATTCGTAAGGCTCTGAACAAATCTCTGTACGAATAATTTTGTATTTTGTAGGAAGGCATTCGTAATATTTACGTATGGTTTTAAATTTACGAAATCTACAATTCTGTATTCGTACAATTTAGTTAATACTTTCGTATAAAGTACTAATGCAGAAACATGGTTTTTAAATTCGTACAACATACTAATATTTTCGTACAATATACTCTATTACCGGCAGTTTAATATTTCATCATATTTTTTGTATCGCGTGTCATTGCGGAATTAATTGTTGGCTGCTGTGAAATGTATAATATAATTTTAAACGTTTTAAAATGGGATTTGCTGGATAAAAAAACCATACAGAATTAAATATTAAAGCTGTGGACATACTATGCTTTTAAGCATACAATGTTTTTAACATCGCCTACGCTGCGCCCTGCGCTGCAATGTGGGACTTGATAAATAGGAAATTTCATAATTTACCTATCAACGGAAAGCCTAAGCCAGGAGCACTACTTAATATAATTAAAAGTAAGTATATGTATGACTTTTCACTGAAACTTGCTTTTCAGAGGCCTTATAATTTTCTTTTAATTTAGGTTAGAATGGTGGCGGAAGAACTATTACGCCCAAGTAGCAGCCCAGCAAAAAACACGATTACCACAGAAACGAAAGTGGAAACGAGCTAGGCGATGGGAATCGCTTACCCTTTCGCTTCAAGAAGGCCTTATTTTAACATGGGCATGTCATTGGAGGTAAGCTCTTACCCGCAGCATTACCTTCAAACGAAGGGAGAACGCATGGATAAACAGAATCCAGAGAAGCGAACAAAGAATGCCTTACAGAGAAACTAATGTAGAATGCTTAGATAAGTACATACTTATTTATATTAAATTGAAATCAGAAAATGTCTTAAAAGATTAAAATTAATTAAAATTTTTATAAATCAGCTTTTATACATACATATGTATTTTTTTAGGTATTTAGATTTTCTTAAAAATCGGTATGTACATACATGCATATTTAACTAAGCTTAAAATTATACTTCCTCACTCTTGTACTTCACTTCATTGACTGACTTCAACTTCGCGGCAAATTGAACAAAGCAAAACATGATTTTTATGCGAGACAAATTTCCACAGAAAGTAACGGTAGAAAAAGAATTTTTGGGTATTCATTCTATTTTTCAGCTGACTACGATGCAGCATTCTACTTTGCATTCTCCGAAATGAAGCAAAGAAGCGAAATAAAAAAAATATTGTAGGACATTCTACTTTGCATTCCCTGAAATGAAGCAAAGAAGCGAGACAAATAAAATATTGTAGGACATTCTACTTTGCATTTCCGGAAATGAAGCAAAGAAACGAATTAGAAAGAAATATTATAGGACATTCTACTTTGCATTCCCCGAAATCAAACAAAGAAGCGAAATAAATAAAATATTATTGGACATTCTACTTAGCATTACCGGCAATGCCTAAAAGAAGCGGAAGAATTCGAAGGCATTATAACGCTATGCCTTCTAGAAGACGTTACCACTAAAAGCGATTACCGATTTTTTGCTGGGAGCTAAGTGCCATTTTGATTTTAATTTATAGTCGTGAAGGAAACAAA